>NW_004444389.1:74469-82351 GCF_000243295.1 Trichechus manatus latirostris | reverse complement strand
CCTATGTGTTACAGAGTAGAACTGCTCCTTAGGGTTTTCTTGGCTATACTCTTTACAGAAGTAGTTCACCAGTCCTTTCTCCTGCAGAGCCACTGGGTGGGTTTGTACTGTCAGTCTTTAGGTTAGTGGCCAACAGAAAACTGCTTGGACTGCCCAGTTGCTACATAAGTATTTTTGAATGCATGAGTTTGATTTTATCCTCATTTTACAGAAAGGAAAAAAAAAAGTTTAGCAATTTTACATTTTCTCAAGTTTGTAGTTAAGGTTAAGTTTGAGTACTGGAAATCTACATACATATTTCTGTTGGATTCATATAACATCTCATTTGAATGTTGGGACACAGATTTGTCCTTTTGAGTGATTGCCCTTCTCCAATCATCAAGATCTGTTCTTTGCAAATAAGAGAGCTCAGTTTCGCCTCGTCATCCCCTAGATTCACCCAAATCTTCCCCAAGCAATATAGATTGCTTAAAAAAATAAAAAACTAAGTAAATGAAAATTGGACAATAGTGCTGTCTGATTCCACTTGAAATTAATGACCAAAGTTGTCAAATGAGCACAATCACTACCTGGAAATTTTACTTCATAATAAACTCTTCCAAATAATCATTTCATATCTTTTTTTCTTTCACCTCAAACCTCTAATAAACACTTCTCCAGTCACCTCAGTGTAAGATCACAATGTTTTTCAAACCTCATACCGAAAATTAAAGCTATTAGACAAGAACTACAACATTGCACATCTACCAAATTAACTAGCCCCCTTATATTCGTAAGTGATGGCTTCTCTCTTGATAAAATGAGAATAGTGACCCTGATTAAACTGGAGGCTTCTCTTATCTTCTCAAGGACTTTTCTTTTGTAATTATTCTCCTTCGCTGTTTATCATCCCTATCTACATAGTTCTACTATGCCCATTCTTAAGAGAAATATGCACTTAACTGCCACTCTGTAGCACCTCATACTAACTATCTCAATTTATTTTCTCTCTACTTCAGAGGAAAACCTTTTAAAAATCTTATTTAGTCTATATCATCTTTGCCTATAATTGTTCAACACTTTCCCACATTACTTAGAATGGACCCAAATTCTTTTCCTCTGACTCAAAAGACTATACTTGCTTCTCAACTTGATTTTACATAGTTATCCTCCTAGTAGAGCATAATTGCATTGCCATTCTTTCTATACCATTTTCTTAACAAATCTGTTACTTAATCAAATTCTGCACCCTCAGAAAAACAGTCAAGCTTTCTTTATCTGTCAAAATCTTAAACCTTAAGAGCCACTGCATGCTTTGGCTGCTTCTCTCTTCTCCCTGCCACAAGAATGGCATGGCCTAGCTGGAGGCAGCTCCTTCATCATGGGTCCTGGAGTGAAGACTTGTGCACGGTGGCAACTGACTACCAAAAATCACAAAACACAAACAAAAAAAATCTTTTGCCTGTTTCTAAAGAAGTATTTAGTGAAAATTGGCCAATATGAATACATTTATGAAATGTTTATTGTTTACTTATCATGTACCAGAAATTTTTAGGATGCTGGGAAAGTTTCTGGGAAGACAGACAGGTCTCTTCTTTTATGGAGCTTACATTCTGGTGGGAGAAACAAACACTAAGTAAACAAATAAGAGAAAAAATTATTTTAGAGAGTGGTAAGTGCTACTGATTATACATAACACTGTGTCTTTGAAACTGGGTAGCTTTAGGACTTGGATAGGATGACCTATAAGGGGCATGCATTTTGCAATTAAATTTGAATAACAAGGAGAAAAAGTAATGTGAATATCTGGGGCATAAGGTTCAGGCAGAGATTACAGAAAATCTAAAGGCCATAAAACAAGAATACAGCATATTAGTAGAAGAGAAAGAACACCAGGATCCTTGGATGTGGTTCATGGAATGTGCCTACCTAGGAAGGCAATGGAAGTAAGCTTGGAGAATTTCCAGAGGCCAAGTTATTTAGGGCCTTATTAGGCACAGGAAGGAGTGGGCAGGCTGTCTTAAAGGAAGTCCACAGTAATCAACTTGTATCTGTAACATGCTGTTGTTGTGTGCCATCAAGTCGGTTCTGACTGATAGAGACCCTATATAGGACAGAGTAGAACTGACCCATAGGGTTTCCAAGGAGTGACTGGTAGATTCAAACTGCCAACCTTTTGGTTAGCCGCCAAGCTCTTAACCACTGCATACATAACAAAAAGGGGCTCACATCATGATACCTTTAATTTTATTCCATTGAATTATTGTTCCCTGATCTGTCCTTGATCTCTTAGTTTTATTGTCACCTTAGCCCCTTTTTCCTTGTTGTTGTTTTTAGGTGCTATTGATTTGATTTTCAACTCACAATAACCCCTTGTGACAGAGTAGAACTGGCCCATAAGCTTTTCTAGGCTGCAATCTTCTGGGAGCAGATAACCAGGTCTTTCTCCTGCAGAGATGCCAGGTGCATTAGAATCAACCTTTCTGTTAGCAGCCAAACACTTAACAGTTATGCCACCACGGCTCCTTCCTTGAATCTTAGGCTATATCAATGATGTTAGGCTGGGAATTCTTCCTATTCTACACAGTCACCCCTCTGATAATATCCCCTTCCTGTCACTTAACACTCTAACTTAACCTAGCTCTATCTCCAGGGACCTTCTCTGGTGCTAACCAACATGACTACATGCCTAATGAGTTTACCTATGCCTTCTAAGAAGAAAATAGAAAAGCTATTCTGTTTTCCTTTTATTTGAATATTCTCACACAACCTTATGTTTTTATTCAGAAAAATATTCTGTCTCTAGATGGTGGAGAACCAACATCTAAAGTAGCTTTTAGGATTAGTTATAGAAAACTATGAGTTCTATATATGGACAAGCCTTGTCTTCTGCTTATGACTATTACAAACAAAATATTTTGTCTCTAGTATGTTGTAGAAAGTGGGGAACCAATTTTATTTTAGCTCAGGGTATAAAAAATGCTAAAACTAACATAACATTTCATTCAATTATTTGCCAAAATGTAAGAAAAATCTCTTTAGTAAAAAGTATCTGGATTTGGAGTCAAAAAAACTTGTCTTCTTGTGTAGCTTTGGCAAATTATTTAATAATTGTAAGTATCCATTTCCTCTCTGAATTTTGATCCTTAAATATTTGTGTCATTCAAGCATACAAGTACTAGAAATTTTAAGTAAAAATTCAAGTCCAGATGTTATTTATGTAGAGAAGGAGGATTAGAGTAGAGGATTATTTTAGATATGAAGGCCACATCTTACAGAAATTAACACATGTATTTGATTCTAAGCTTATTAGTAATATTTAAAATTTGAGATTATTATAAATATTGACATGATAACAAATACAGGTAAACAATTTAGTATAAACCATGGCTTATTGTTGTATTATTATTAGCTATGCTACTGCACTTTTTTCTGTCTTTTCTAGAATTTTTTTTTTCTGTTACTTATAACATCTCAATCGGAGAATTCATCACATTTTAATTTTATATTTCATGTGAAGATATAAGTGGTGATTAAACTGATGCTGAATTTTAAAAATATTTTGGCTACAAAAATATATCTTGGTTAACAGATCTACTGTGTTTGTCCAAATTTTCTTAAATGTATTTTCCAAAAATTTTCAGTGTTTAGGCATAAAATTGAACAAAAACTTCCATTTAGTCCTTATCCTAATGAGGATGTACTATTCACATCATGGCCTGGTACTCTGGCTAGATCCCTCCTGCTGGCACGAAATATAGCACAGCCTGTAGATATCCCAAATTAGAATTTCCAAGTTCTGGCAGAAAACCTTCAGTGTCTGTGCAACCGGGACTTTTGGGATTTTACTGTCTTTTCAGTTTAATTTGCAATATTCTAAATCATTAGATGTCTTTTATTCATATGCTCCTATTTAGCTTTTAAATAATTTACTTCATCTGAAATGCCTCTCAACCTATACAAAGAGACTTTTTTGAGACACAGATAAATTTCCTGAAGCTTACAGCGAAAAATTATACTCACACTGTGAAAGAAATAGTACCAACTCCAAGCAGATTCAGAGTCTGTCTTTGATTTGGGAAAGCAAATTCATGGAAAAGAAGTTTGGTTCAATTTGAATAAATGGAAACTTCTGCTATCAATACAAACATGCTTGCCAGGTATCCACTCCCAATGGGGGTGAAGGTGATAAATCGTTTTTTGAGGAAGAAGATTGTGGTAAGCAGGTAAGAAACCAAAAACTATTCACTTTTGAAGTTTGTGGGCAATCCAAGGCTTTCTTATGTTAATGGTTTTGCTGGGTTAGGGGGTGTATTCCAGTTAATATTTTATTTACTTATGTAGAATTGTGTAAACACTTTACCTGGCTCTTTTTAATTACATGTACTGCAGAGAAATAGAGATTGTTTTAATGCAATATACTTCTTAAAGCTGCCCGACATTGATAACTGATTTAAAATGTATACTTCTAACCATTTATTGCTAAAGTATATTCAGATTTGAGCTGAAATCCTGGCTTCATCACTAACATATTTTTAATCATAAACAATTTATTATGCTTTTAAAATAGTGTTCATAATATTTACATCCTAGGTAGCCAGGAGTTTCAAGTGAAATAATGTAAAATATTAGGGCATGTATTGCAAACAATAAGCATTACTTAAATTTTCGCTGTTGTTAGTAATTGGCAATAATCAAAAATAACCAAAACCAAAACCAAACCCATCACCTTCAAGTTGATTCCTACTCATAGCGACCCTACAGGATAGAGTAGAACTGCTCCCTAGGGTTTCCAAGGAGCAGCTGGGTGGATCGAACTGCCGAACTTTTGGTTAGCAGCCAAACGCTTAACCACCAAGGCTCCTCAAACATAGTTATGTATAAAGTTATATATAATCAAACACATTTATATATAAAGTCATATATAAAGCAATCTAAGAACAAAAGAGTATATTCTAGCTAGGGAAAATTCCTTATAGCTTTCCAACTTGAAAGAGAATTCCATATGATAGACAGCAGGTATATTTTCAGTGTAACATCTGGAAATATTTTACTAATAAAGTTATATGCCTGTTATAATCTCAGGTATGTTTTGATTTAATTGGATTACCACACATAGTAACACATGGGGTAGCCGTGAGTCAGAATTGACTTGACTGCACAATTCAACAACAATGACAACAGTGCATAGTAATGGGACCAGATCTAGGGTGAGAAAGTTTCCTTAGGGATTAAATATAAGGGAACACCAAAACACTCACTATTCAAGATAAAAATATTTCAGTGCAATAATTAAAAATAAAAATTAAAGCAAAAACCACTAGGGAAATATTAAACTTTGAATAAAGACAGGGTCAGTAAGAGTGTCATGGCAAGACATTAGAAAGAAGCAAAAGGAAAAATTAGTAATACTGATTCCGTATTAAAATTTTTGATATTTTATTAATCATTATTTTTGTGCATAAATTTTGATTTTGTTAAATATTGCATTCAATTTTTTATTTGATTATCGAATTTTTTGTTCTCCTTAAATTTTGTACTTTAGCCAAGTGCCTAATTCATTTCACCCTAGTATTAGGCATAGCATTTGGCAATAATGAGAAAATATCTAAGTTGTCTAACAATGAGAAAAATCTAAAATACATCATTCTGTTCTGCAGTTGTGAATCCTTCAGATTATTGAATAGTGTAGAAGGATAAATTTTTTTTTTAAATATGAATTTTTGGTTTAGAATATTATGTAAAAAATCCTATTTAAGAAAGAAATTACACAGTTTGTTTATTGAGATTAAATATATGTGATTTTGAAATTCCATAACACAAACAAATATTTTTATTTCTTTTGCTTTACTGAAAGCACTATTGGTGAAAGATGAAAAAAAAAAAACCACAAATTTATGTTTTGATAAGTAGATTTTATCAAAATGCCCGTGACTTAAAATATAATTTATGAATATACAATTTTTATTCAAATTCTGTTTAACTGTCATTAATGCAAGTCTATATGTTCATGTAATTTTAAGAAAATTCAAGGTTTTCTTAAACACAATAGATCTAATCATATGATATTATAGCCATTTTAATTTTAAATTATTTTTCATTTTTATGTAATAGCTTTATTGATATATAATCCATACAGCAAACTACTTACCAATATGAAGTATACTATTTAGTTATTTTTAACATATACACAGTGTTATGCAACTATCAGCACAATCTATCTTCTTTTACTTTTAACCTGGTGGGACAGTGGCTAAGTGCTCAGCTGCTAACCTGAAGGTCAGCAGTTCAAACACACCAGCTGACTGTCACATTTTTCACCTGCAGAGAGGCTGGTGGGCTCCAACTGCCAACTTTATGGTTAGCAGCCAAGCTCTTAACCACTGTACTACCAGGGCTCCTTCTGAAAAAATTACAGCCTTGAAAACCCTATGGAGCAGTTCTACTCTGCCCTACAGGGTCACTATTAGTCGGAATCGACTCAGTGGTAATGGGGACAGGATCTAGAGAGACACATAATATATCTATCATATTTATCCTCAATAAATGCAAGATATCATTGATCTATATTTCTGGATTGTTTGGAGATGATAATATATATGAAATAGTATTTTATAATTTGAAATGGTTTGTGATTAATAGGCTATTGATGTACATTTGCAAGTATTTGTGTATAGTTATATGTGAGTAAATTATTTACATATATGAATGTACATGAGAAAGACAGAAATAGAAAGAAAACATATAGCCTCTTACTGTGGACACTATTATCTCACGCTAATACTGCCTGGTTTTCCATAATTTCTCAAAATCAATGGTTTACTTTTTAAAATGTTTTTGTGATGTTTGGTAAATTTCAAATTTAGCATACATTCTAATTATTTTCTTCTTTTTCACACTTTACATACACGGGGAACAAAACATATAGTTATACTATGCTATTGGTTCTGTCTCTGATTTATACATACACACACATACATACACATGAGTTTATATTTACCCATATAACTGTTTTGGCAATTTTGATTATTTCTAATGTAAATGTCACATAATAAACGCATTGGTAATTACTTCCAATGACTTTTGACTTTGTCGAAAAGGTTGCAGATTAATATAAACACATTTCAATTTTGTTTGCTTTCTAGATTAATCGGAAGATAGCACAAATGATTTTTAAGAGAGGTTTTATTTCAACAATTACCTTTTCATCTGTTTGTACTGTTTGTTCACAGAATGCTTAGTGTAATATATTTAATCCAAATTCACTATTTTATTTAAAAAGTTATGCCTCTTTTCTATTCATCAATTAAAGTAAGAGCCTAAAAGATGTTAGCTTTAATACTAGGAGGAACAAGTAATTTTTAAATTGATTCAAACAGAGAAACAGTATTTTCCTTAGATCATTGCTACTTGCACCCTGGCTTATCATTAGATCATCCCGCCACTTTTCTGACAGATAATTCACCTAGCTAGCTGTAAGATGTAGCTTTACCAAGAAATCAACCGTGTCACTTTAAAGCCTAGGTATGGTGTAAATTCAGGTATTTTTCTCACTTACCAATCCCCAAACTCTAAGTGCTTAAGTTGTCAGACAAACAGAAGGAGTAGTAAGGAAGGATTTTGAAATATTCATCCCAGGAGATATGTAAGAATAGCATAGAATTGCAACCATCTTTGGTGTAGGTATATTCCTGCTTTGAAATACAGCTGTTCATTTTCACTGTCTTTAAGAAAGTGTCGTTTTTTGTTACATGTTAAAAAAAATTAAAAAGTAGTAATAAATTAAGAGGAAGGTATTTATCAACAACTAGCATTTAAACATAAATATAATGAACATCTAATGAAATTATACCATATTCTATTGATCAGCATTGTGATAGCACGGGGAAACTTGAGTCTTTTA
>NW_004444389.1:70054-74038 GCF_000243295.1 Trichechus manatus latirostris | reverse complement strand
GGTGTTTCATCCTCAGATGGTTATCACTTGTTTTCCACCCTCCAAGGAGGAACATAGGTTAATCTTAAACCTTTTGTAGACACTGGAACCAGAGGGAAAGACAAGATCATGAAACAATGTGGTGGTTAGCAATGGGGAGTAAATAATAGTGAGCCGGGTCTAGGCAGCCTCTTCCAGTAATTTTGAAATAAAATATTATTTGGTAGTATTGCTCAAAGTACACTATGAAGTCACACTTTGAACTTTTCTTTCCAATATCAAAACAACAAAAACAGTTAAAATATTTACTTTAAAGATTTCAAAGCAAATACTTACAATTAAAACTAGAGATATGTCTCATTTGATTAAGCCAGAATTGGAACAGAGAGTACACACCAGGCTGTTACCTAAGATCTTCTGTGTATTGGTCTGAAAGTGGGAAGACAGATGGAAATTTGACTATTATAATAATAATTTTAAAATGACCAGCAAAGTTCTGAATACATGTATTATACTATAAATTAAGCGTTGTCACAGTTGAAATTACAAAAATACTGAATTTGGGAACTTATAAAATAACTACAAAAATATCTGGAAAAATAAACGTATTAAGTCAGCTACTAAAGAGAAAAATACGCTATGGAACTGTAATAATTATGACACTGGATTTTGGAGAAGACATAATATGAAATGCATGGAATTCCAAAAATAAGCATAAATGAAAGACTTTAGTTTATGATAAAGTTAGTGAGTGAAAGAGATCTTATAAAATGCATATGATGTTAAGACAAATAGACTAATTATGACCCATATATGCATGTGTGTAATATATATATTATGTGTCATATATCATATATTTTTACCTTATTTTTTATTCCAAAATAATTACTACATGAGTAAAATATTTGAGGAGAAAAAAAAAGTATTTAAAAATTCTCAAAAACGGATAAATCTCTTCAGAGTAAAAAGTCATTCCTAAGAAAGACATAAAATCCAGAAGGCATAAAGGAACTATTTGATGCATCTTGCTACATAAATATTTAAAAGTATGAATGGCAATAAATATAATATACAAACTCAAAATGCAAACAGCATACTTGATCTTTGTAATGCATATGACAGAAAGGGATTTTATTTCTTTAATATTACATGTAAAGGGTTTAAACAAAGCAATAAGATAAACATAAACAGCACAGTAGGAAAACGAGCAAAGGATTTCAACATGCCCAATGCCGTCGAGTTGATTCCAACTCATAGCGAATCTATAGGACAGAGTAGAACTGCCCCATATGGTTTCCAAAGCTGTAAATCTTTATGGCACAGACTGCCACATCTTTCTCCAGTGGAGTGGCTGGTGAGTTCAAACCATGGACCTTTCTGTTAGCATCTGAGCGCTTTCACCTCTGCACCATCAGGACTACTTGGATTTGACCATACAAGTAATAAAATAACCAATCATGCATGACCATATGAAAAGTTGTAAACAATGTATGTTATAGATAGGTAGTTGCCTTCCAATCAACTGACCTCATGAAGACCTCGTATACAACAGAACAAAACGTGGAATCCTCACAATTGCTGGCATATTCTAGTTCGTCATTTTGGCTAGTGTGCCAATCCACCTCACTAAGGATCTCCTGTACCCTTGCTGGTGTACTATTTTACCAAACATGATGTCCTCCTCCATTGATTGATCCCTCCTGATAACATGGCCAAAGCTAGTGAGTCAGAGAATGTTCTGTTGTGATCCATAAGGTTTTTACTGGCCAATTTTCAGAAGTAGACTGCCAGGTCTTTTTTCCTAGTTTGTCTTAGTTTGGAAGTTCCATTGAAACCTGTTCACTATGGAAGAACCTGCTGGTATTTGAAATACCAGTAGCATAGCTTCTAGCATCACAGAAGCACACAAGCCACCAAAGCACAAATCGGAGAATAAAGGAATGGAAAGAAGGGAATCTCCAGAAGTCTAAGGAGAGGCTGTCCTTGAGTCATTGGATGAATGTTAATCTGTGCATGAGTGTGAGATACTTAATGTTCCGGAAAGACCCACCAGTAGTAAAACACTGTAATACATGGGGAGAAAGGTGAATCCCTCAGAGAAGTATCTCTTTAATAAGAGGGCTAGGTTGACCATAGATTACCAGCTTCTCTAGACCCACACTAAACCAAAGTTTACATGCAAACTTTCAATGGAGCCTATGGATTCAAAGTAACTTAACTGCATGCCCAACCTCCAATTCAATGCTATTTAAAGTAATTACAATAAAATCCAGGAACGAACTATGTGAAATTCACAAGATCAGCCATTTTATCAAAAACTACTAGTCATACAAAGAAGCAAGGAAATATGACCTATAATCTGGATAAAAATCAATCAATAGAAGCAAACAGAAAAGAAATGGTGATGTGTGACACACAAGTTGTCTCAAAGGTGGTCCTGAGATCCCAAGAAGCCAACAAATTACTAGGATGAGGACTCCAACCAGTAGCATCAATCCCTTTATGGTGCTGAGTCCATCTAATCTCATCAAGCTGCACACAGGAAACATTCACAACATGTTGAAAAATGAAACCATTTAATTACTTACAGAAAACGGCAACCAACAGGAACATGTCCATGGTGAGTGGTTGCCTCGGGCTCAAAAAAGCTGTCTGGGTGGAGATGGGAACACTTCTACGCATGCCCCCTCTTTGTACCGTACGTGAGGAACACGGAAGTCCCTCTCCCAATCAGTTTTATACTCCGGGGGCTAGTTTCTCACTGCATGGAGGACAGTGTAGATTTTTCGCCTGACCACCCAAGGAGGAGGTGATTAGACATTTGGGCACCAGGTGGAATTTTATCACTTTAGACCTGATAGTTATCAGGGTTTGGGGGTGTGTGGTTTGTTCTTGAAACAGAAAAATACTAGCAGGGAGAGAGGAATGCAGGGAAAACTATAGTCAGTGGACTGCAGAACGACTGCCTGCTCTCAGTGGGATATGAATGAAATGTTAAAACGTTTATTGTGACTAGGCTAAAAATGTTTAAGAAAGTAGAGGAAAATATAACTATAATGAGGGGACAAATGGATGATATAAAAAAGACACACATAAAACTTTCATATCCTTACTGATTTTCTCTTTCCTTGTTCTACCAATTATTGAGAGAGGAATAGTGTAATATCTGATTATAATTGTGTATGTGTTCATTTCTCCTTTCAGCTTTACACTTCTATCACTTTTGCTACATATATTGATATTCTTATATTAGTAGAATCAGTATTTAGGATTGTTATGTCCTTTTCCTTAATTTACCACTGTATTTTTATGAAATGACCATCTTCATTCCCGACAATATATGTTCCTTTGGAATAGCTATTTTGATGTTAGTATAACCACTTCAATTTTCTTTTGTTGAATAGTATTAGCAGGTTACATTTTTCCATCCTTTTATTTATAATTGATTTTTATATTTGTATTTATATTTTTTGTAAGCAGTGTGTAGTTGGGTTTTGCTTTTTTACTCAATCCAAGAACAGTCTACCTTTTAATTGGTTTGCTTAGGTTATTTACATTTAATATGAATTTGATATGAATATAAAACCAAACCAAACTCATTGCCTTCAAGTTAATTCTGACTGATAGTGGCCCTATAGGACAGAGTAGAAGTGCCCCATAGGATTTCTGAGGTTGTAATCTTTATGGAAGCAGACTGCCACATCTTTCTCCTGCAGAGCAGTTGGTAGGTTTGAACCACTGAACTTTTGGTTCACAGCTGAGCACTTAAACACTGCCCCACCACAAGGTTTAAGGGATAGGATTAGTATTATGAGATATAGTGTAAGGTATTAGTATTATTGTTAGTAAAAAACTAGTATAAGGTATTAGTATAGTATAAGGCTTACACAATAGCATCGAAAACAAGACATCCTCCGTTTAAATCTAACTAAATATATGCAAAATTAGCCGAAATGGAATATACATATATATATAGCTAATAGAAATTTAAAAAGACCTATATAA
>NW_004444389.1:67970-69430 GCF_000243295.1 Trichechus manatus latirostris | reverse complement strand
GGGAGGAGGTTCATGGAGTTGTAACAACATGAGTTACTGCACTGGGTGACACCAACCCTAATAATACCACTGGATACATATTGCAAATAAACACATGAAAATAGTTTTCAATAAGGAAATTCAAATTACCGTCACAATAAGACTATTGTGCCTATACTAAAATAGCTAAAATTAAAATGATCTACAAAACCAACACTAGAATCCTTTACTTGCTCTTTACTTCTTCAACCATATTTTATTTATCCAGATATTCTAGTTAGCAATATCATCTTTGAAATTATACCTAAAATTAGAACCAATAACATAAGTCAGATTTAGGGGATTTGGTCCCAAATTGAAATGTACCAAAAGTATTGATATCTAATGGATCAGGGGAAAGTCTCATAAAATTTCATGACCAGTTGCTAATTTATTTATTCATCAATTTATTTAATAAATATTTGTTGAGTACCTACTATGAGCCAAGCAATGTTCCAGCACTAATAATACATCAATGAAACAAAATAGACAAAATACCTCTGATCATATTGGGCTTCCAGCTATGTGAGTGAGACAATAAAGAAGACAAAAAAGGAAACTATTGAATATGTCAGATAATGGTAAGTTTTAGAGGCAAGGTAATGTCTGGATGAGCAAAAGGGAGTGCAGGAGTGTTGCTGTCTTAGCTAGAGGGCCACAGAATGTCTCATGGAGAAGATGGAATTTGAAGGATAAACAAGAGGAGAGGCGTTATCAGCACAGGTGTCTGATGCACCAGACAAAAATCACTGCTATTGAAAAATTTAAATAGGAAAGAAGATGACTGTCTGATAAAATCTGTGAATACTTAACTATAGAAATATAAAAAATGAGTATCTATTTTAACAATATTGATCTAATTTAATGTGTGTATGTGCTGTGTTCTATTGCATATTGGGAATACCCTCTCTTTTCCATGTCATCCTATAGGTTTAAACTCATTCAGATGTTAGCAGAGTTGCCTCCTTTCATTTTAACATGGTGATAATAATAATCATTATTAATATGAATTTATTCTGAGGGCAACTGGAGCAAAATCCCATCTGTGTTGTTTAAATTCTCTCCTTTGGAAGTTCAGGAAGATGGTTAAAATGGGTATTTCCATCAAACTGCTGTAACCTAACGCAAGCTATTCCGAGAAAATCACTGAGTGAGAATTAACCATAAAAATAAAGGTGAAGACCTCTTAGACATATTTCATTGGGTGCACATGAAGACATCTTCAGAATGAAAACTAACTTCTGTGACTGCTAAGCTCGAAGGGAACTATAGAAATCCATGGTATTTCATTTATAATCTTAGAAGCAATAAATTTATGATGTTTGCTGTGTAACTACATGCATTATCAAATAATATATCTTGCTTAGTAATTGTTTCCATGGTAAATTTCTGAGAAGTTTTTCTAAAAATACTATATATTAGGATTTATCATAAATTTTTTT
>NW_004444389.1:58551-63198 GCF_000243295.1 Trichechus manatus latirostris | reverse complement strand
ATTTAGTCCATTTACATTCAGCATAATTATTGATAGGTATGAGTTCAGTGCTGTCATTTTGATGTCTTTTTTTGTGTGTTGTTCACAGTTTCTTTGTTCCACTTAATTTTCTGTGCTGAGTCGTTTTTCTTTATGAATTTTCTTTTCATCTTTTCCATTGTTGTTGATTTTGTGTTTGCTGAGTCTTTATATTTTCCTAGTTTTTTATTTTGATTTTTAGGATTGTTAATTTCCTTTGTGGTTACCTTAATATTTACCCCTATTTTTCTAAGTTTATACCGCTCTTTTATTTCATTGTATTGCCTTGACTTCCTCTCCATATGAAAAATCTACGTCTACATTTTTAAGTCTTTCTTTTTTGTTTCAATGTTGTCATCTTTTACATATTGACATCTGTTTCCCTATTTGCAGTGTTTTAGCTTTGATTAACTTCTGTGACTTCCCTATCTGGGTTGATATCTTGTTGCTCTGTCCTGTGTTCTAGTCTTGGGTTGTTATGTGATGTTACTGATTTTCTAACTGGAGGACTCCCTTTAGTATTTCTTGTAATTTTTGGTTTGGTTTTTGCAAATTCCCTAAAATTCTGTTTATCTGGAAATACTCTAATTTCAACATCATATCTGAGAGACAGTTTTGCTGGATATATAATTCTTGGCTGGCCGTTATTTTTCTTCAAGGCTTTATATATGTTATGCCATTACGTTCTTGCTTGCATGGTTTCTGCTGAGTGGTCTGAGCTTATTCTTATTGACTCTGCTTTGTAGATTACTTTTTGTTTATCCCTAGCCTCTCTTAAAATTGTCTCTTTATCTTTGGTTTTGGCAAGTTTGATTAAAATATGTCTTGGTGACTTTCTTTTGGGATCTACCTTATGTGGGGTTTGATGAGTCTCTTGAATGGCTATCTTGTCAACTTTCAGGATATCAGGGAAGTTTTCTGCCAACAAATCTTCAACAATTCTCTCGTATTTTCTGTTATCCCCCCCGCCCCTGTTCTGGTACTGCAATTACTCATATGTTATTCTTCTTTATAGAGTCCCACATAATTCTTAGGGTTTCTTCCTTTTTTTTCATCTTTTTATCTGACTTTTACTCAAATAATTTGGTGTCAAGTGCTTTATCTTCAGTCTCACTAATTCTGACTTCTATTGAGTCTTTTCTGCTCCTGTGACTTTCTATTGAGTTGTCTAATTCTGAAATTTTATTGTTAATCTTCTGGATTTCTGATTGCTATCTCTCTATGGATTCTTGCAGCCTGTTGAATTTGTCACTATGCTCTTCTCTAATCTTTTAAATTTCCTCTATTGTGTGTTCTGTGTTTTGCTTAATTTCCTTCCTAATTTCTAGAAGAGTTCTGTATATTAATCTTTTGCATTCTGCCTCCAGTAATTCCAAGTAATTTTTCTCCTCTGGAAAATTTCTAGATTCTTTATTTTGGGAGCTTGCTGAGGCCGTCATGGATTGCCTCTTTATGTGATTTGATATTGACTGTTGTCTCCAAGCCATCAATAAGTTATTATATTTATTTATTTTATGTTTCCTTTGTGTCCTCACTTCTTGTTTTGTTTTGATATGCCCAAATAAGCTGCTCGTATGAGCTAGTTTGATTATTGGCAACTTTGAAGCTGTAATGTCCTGTCATGGGTTAGATCTGTTAGTAGGCATGTGAGTTCAGGAGTCCATCCACTCCTCCTGTATGGATTCAGCTCAGGTGCCCAGGTAGATAGCCAACAAGTGTGTGGTGTAGGCTCTCACTTACAGTCCTAGACAGGCATGAGTGATGGGTGTAGGCACAAGCATTGGCTGCAGCAGGGCGACACACTCTGAGCAAGGCAGGGGGCTGACTGCCACCCCGTAGTGTCCAGGAGAAAGGCATGTGCCTGTTCCCAGAGCATGTAGGTAGGTGGGTTTTGCAGCCAGATCGTGAGCACCTAATGCTGTTGGCTGTAAGAACTGGTGGGCATCTCTTATTCATGGGCCCATGTCTCAGGTGGCTAGGTGGCATGGGTGGAGCCCAGTCCTCATGCCCCTGTTGTGGGTAGGTGAAGACATTGCTTAATGGGCAGAGCAGTGTCAGATGTCAAAAATCTGCCACTTCACAGCTAAAACAGGTGAGGTTAGAGTTCCAGAATATACCCTGTGGCACTGCAGTAATGAGGGGCTGCACTGTTGAAATGGGCCCACACAAGTCTATGCAGGGGGGAAAGGCACTCAAAGTCTGTGGATCCCTTATGCTGTGTCTAGGCAAAGCTGCTGTGCCTACTCTTGCTTCCTGGGTTAGGGGATCCAGCAGTTTATTTTTTCCTCTGTTTGTTAATTTGTTCACCGTCCAAGGCAGGAAGAATGGCTCCAGGCATGTGACAGATCCCTCTTCCAGCCCAGGGGACTCAGCAATTGCTGAAGCTGGTCCAGGACCCAGCGTAGAGCAGGGAGTGGGGAGGTAAATGAGAGAGAGGTTTTTCCCTAAGGGGGTGTTTTTGATCCATGCGGTAGGCCGTATGCAAGTACTTATCTTTTGCCAATCCAGGGCTGCTTCTCACTGTTTCTGGGTGGTCGTGTAGATTCTCAGGCTCTGGGTCTCTCCCCATGCAAAAACACACCTCCTGAGCACTGCCGCTTGCTTGCCTCACTGCTCACCCCTGAGCTAATCTGGCCTGAAGTGCTCAGGGTGTAGCCGGATCAGGTCTGGCAACTCCTCGCTGCTTCAAACCATCTCTCCCTCCCCCTACCACTCAGTCCGGTTCCTCAACTCTACTTTTGAAGTTCAGGGCTCCCAGATTGCTATATATAATCAAATCACTTGTGTTTTTGTGTGTTTGTTGTAAGAGGGTCCACCGGAAGTGTCTGACTACTCCACCATCTTGGCCCTGCCTCTCGGATTTATCATAACTTTTTATCATGACACAATTTTCCTCAGAATTATTGAGGCCCAGTTTCAATTATGTATTTTAGCTATGTATTTTTAAACATTAATATATTTTAATTAGTATATGAGTGATAGGATTTTTAGTTTTTACACATTGCATTGTTTTATAGAAGAAAAGAAAAATTGAACAAATAAGTGACTTAAATTAAATGAGATAAATTAAAACTAACATAAATGCAGTTTTTAGGTATCAATTTTCATTCCTGAGTTAAGGGTCTGCATGCACTAGGATAAAAGGAATTTATTTTTTGTGACAGTCCCTGATGCTGGTTGGATACTCCCTTATTTAATGTTTTCTCTTTATTGCTAAGGCTTTTGTTTGGACTAGTAGTAGTAGTAATAGTTTATTTGTTTTTTGGTTCCTTTTAGGTTTGCTTAGAAAGCAAGAAATGCAAACTGGACTTCTCTGTTTTATTGAACAGCTAGCATGCCATGCAATTTGAAAATGGTAATAATATGTAACCTGAATTATAAAGACATTTGTTTCAGCACTTTATGTAATTTTCTTCATACTGACAGGTTCAAAGTCCATTTCTTCTACTCTCAATGCCTATGTGTCACAGTCATCTAGTGCTGCTGTAACAGAAATACCATAAATGGATGGCTTTAACAAACAGAAATTTATTCTCTCACAGTCTAATAGGCTACAAATCCAAATTTAGGGCTTCAGCTGCAGGGGAAAGCTTTCTCTCTCTGTAGGCCCTGGAGGAAGGTTTTTGTCATCAATCTTTCCTTGATCTAAGAGCTTCTCCACACAGGTTCCTCAGGTCCAAAGGACACACTCTGGTCCTGGCATTGCTTTCTTGGTGGTATGAGGTCCCCAACTCTGTTTTCTTCCTTTCCCTTTTATCTCTTGTAAGATAAAAGGTGGTGCAGGCCACACCTCAGGGAAACTCTCTTTCATTGGATCAGGGATGTGACCTTAGTAAGGGTGTTGCAATCCCACGTTAATCCTCTTTAACATGAAATTATAATCACAAAATGGAGAACAATCACACAATACTGGGAATCATGGCCTAACCAAGTTGGCATATATTTTTTGGGGACACAATTCAACCCATAACAATGTATATTATCAAAAAGAAAGTTGAATGTTCAGAGCTTTTTTTTCTTTTCTTTAAAAATAATATTATGATAAAGCAACAAAAAAGCTGAGCCACGGCAAGGATAAGTGATTATATAAAAAAGAAAACGTAATTAACAACACCTTTTTTTGCAATTATAAGATTATTAGAAAGGTAGTATAAAACCAGCGGTTTAACCTGCTCCAAAGTGAGGAGTGAAGAGAAAGAGAAACATGTGAAAATTGAGGAAGCACACATCTTAACCATCTCAGTACTCAAATAAGTAACTATCATCAGACTATAGAGAGAAAATTATTTTTTAAGTGTGTTTATGTTTGAATAAGTAGTATGCTCCCTGGTGCAAAATTCAAAAGGTATAAATGAGTATAGATAGGTCTGTAGAAAATGCAGATATACAGCTAAATATATGTGAGAACTCAGTAGATAATAAAGGAGGTATTTTAATTTAGTTTGGAAAATATGTTTATTTAACTTTTGGGACATATGGATAGATATTTTCAAAGTAATAAAAGTTAAGTTCATTCCTTTCACCATATAACGAGATAAATTAAAAATGAGTTGAGAATGTTGGTGTAACAATGAACCTAAAAACAGAACAATTATTGGATATATATTTTACCCTCAGAGCATGGAAGAC
>NW_004444389.1:29984-35929 GCF_000243295.1 Trichechus manatus latirostris | reverse complement strand
GGTTTCAGGATTGTTGTATTCTCTGTTCGGCTTAGTTTTTCGGATCTTTGCTGTGGAGGGACGGCGTGGTGCTTCTGCCTAGAGCGCCATTTTTTCTAAAGTCTATAAACACATTTTTAAAATACAAATAAAAAATAAAATAATAGCAAACTTACAGCTTCATTAGAAACACAAAGTTTCCATTAACTAGCCTTGTGGCCTTTGGCAAGTTACTTAACCTTGGTGAGACTTAGTTTCTTCATTTGTAAAATGTGGATGAAGATAATATCAACTTCGTGGGTAGTTGTCAGGAATACATTTTAAGATGTATGGCTTCAAGAGAAATGAAATTAGTCTCAAATAATACATATTGCAAGTAAAAAATTGGAAAACATTAGTGTTAATGTTAATAATAATAACTAACACTTTTGTATACGTTCTATGTGCCAGAAACCTTCCCCCAAGTGCTTTACACACCCACACTAACACAAGCTGCATTAATTTCCTATTCCTTCTATAGCAAATTATCACAAAATTAGTTGCTTAAAACAACTAGTCATTTAATTGTTTGGATAGAAGGCCAAAATAAGTCTTATGGGGCTAAAACAAAGTTATCAATAGAGTTGGGTCCCTCTGCATTTTCCAGGGGACAGCCATTGCTTGCCTCTTCCAGTTTCTGGTAGCTGCCAACCTTCCTTGGTTTATAGCCACATCACTCCAATCTTTGCTTTCATACTCTCCTCATCTGTGGTAAAATCTCCCTCTGTCTTCCTCTTACGAGGAAATTTGTGATTATATTTAGGGCCCACCTGGATAATCTAAGATATTCTTCTCATCTCAAGATCCCTAATTTAATCACATCTGCAAAATTCTTTTTGCCATATAAGGCTATATTCATAGGTTCAAGGGCTTAGGGCTTGGATATCTTTGGGGGCCATTATTGGTCACACAGTTATTAAGTAGCAAAGCTAGGATTAGAGTCTCAGCAGTCTGACTCTGATAACCAGCCCAATGCAATACAATGATCAAGCAAAAGAAAGTCATTAGGCATACCAAGGAGACAAACAGAGAACAACAACAAAAAAATTGACACCATAATGGATGTGAGTAAAACATATTTGCGAGGACCCATACAAGTATTAAAAAATTATTTCAATTCATAGAATCAACAACCTATACACAATATGCCAAAGGCTTATTTATGGTAACAGAACAGAATGTAAATACTGTTAAACCTGATACTTTAAAGTAAAGGTAAATAGAAATGGGGATGAAAATTAGGTGTAAATGTAGGAGTGACAATTGTTTTTTCACAACATGAGTGTCAGAATCAGGAAATCCTGTAAAATTTATTAGAATAAGACATAGAGATGAAGGTTAATTATATATGAAGACAATAAAATAATGAGGGAAGTAAAAATTAGTGATGTAACTATTAAAAATTGGAAAAGTGAGAGGAGGTGAAAGTGAGGAAGAAGGCTATCTTCTCTTCTATCAAATCAAGAATTCTGCAGACAACATACAAAGATGGTGATTTAAGAAAGTGGAATAAGCATATAATTTTGAGATAAGAACTTAGCTACTAGGACTCTGGGTGGCACAAGTGGTTTGCAATCCTCTGCTAACCTGAAGTGGGTGATACAAACCCATGAGCAGCTCTGTAAATAAAGCCCTGGTAATCTGCTTCCAAAGGATTACAGCCAAGAAAATTCCATGGAGAAGATCTACTCTGTAACACATGGGGTTGCCATGAGGAAGAATCGACTCCATATCCACATTTTTTTTTAGTTAACTTCCAGTTGGTCAATAAGCAAAAATGGTTATATTAGATATACCTGAAAAGCGATATTATGGCTAAGGATGGGGTGGGACTGAGGACTTCTGGTTGTTCTTCACATTAATCCTTCCCTAATGTTGCTTACTTTACCAAAAATAAAGTACTTATCTACTTCTATCTGCCCTTATACCTATCAATCTATCTAAAGGAAGAAGTAAAAAGATAGCACCATTCATGTGTTTTTTCTTTATTCAACAGACTTTTATTGAAATCTGCCATGTGCCCAATTTGAATCCACTTACATTATGACACACACACAAAAAACAACAGAATGTGTCTCCATTTGGAGCCCACTGTGCAGGGAAGACAGCAGATGAAGTAATTATAGTTATAATAATATGGGAAGACTGTGTCCCTCAGGGGAATAAGAAACAAAATATTGAAGAGGAACTTAGAGAAAGCTATACTAAGGAATAACATTTTTAAAAGTATATATTTAAATAGAAGCTGAATGAAAAATATCTACAGGGAAATTTTGGATTAAAAATAGTTATTTCTCTTAATTTCACTGTGTGTTTTATGATAAAATTGTATGTGGACATATCAGTAAGACAGTAGAGGAAGAACTGACAATGTGGACAAAAAAAGAGATTAACTAGAAATTAACATCTGAGGTTGTGGGAGTCTCCGGAAAGGCCATTTTTGTTCAGGGTTAAGAATGACTCAGAGGGGTGGAGATTAGGACCATCCTGTAGTAAGGATGGAGGGAGATGAAGATAAAAAATTGTGAACTCCTTCAAAGCTTAATTACTAAAGGGAGATCCAGTGAAAATTTGTGGTGAGTCTCTGTATTTTCTACATAAGGCCTAATATAATTTTTTTTGTCTTTTAATTCTGATGCTAGTTTAAACTGTTTTCCAGCTTGAATTTTTATAATTATTTTGAAAGGATCAATACCACCTAACATTTATAGGATTGTGGGCAAGGGTACTGCTGTGCAGGGAATTTCTTAATATGGCCCTTCTATCATAGTCTTTGTAACTCCCACCAAATGACTGGGTGAGGGCTATGCCAATGAGGTGTTTGTGCTCACCAAGGGATTGGATAGCTTGATAATAATGTAATAAGATGCATGACACCTTGTGGAAGTAGAACCATGTAAAATAAATTGTATAGAACCCTAATGAAGGGATTGATCCATTTTGCTATCTCACTAGGCTTAAAGGGAAACTCAGAGAGAGCAAGAGAGAAGCTGTAACAGAAGACAGAGGCAGCAGAGGCAGCAGAAGCAGGATAAAGAGGGAGAGCTGTAACACTGGAGATAGTGAGAAGCAGTGGCAGAAAAACAGGTGCAGCAGAACCAGTTGAATGGCAGGACACCAGCAGGAGATGGCATGGTGGGATTCCTAACCCACAGAGCAATAAAGCTGAGTGCCCTCGGGCAGGAGGCTTGTTGATGGAGTAGGGTGCCTTTGGGCACTTGGTGAAGCTAGGTTTGCTGATCCACAGAGCTACAGCTGAATGCCTTTGGGCCAAGACTTACTGGCAGAGTGGGGTGCCTCTGGGCACTTATTGGCAGAGCAAAAAGAGCTTTGTAACATTTGCCTGAGCGTGGCAGAGGGCCAGGCTGAGCATCTGAGGGCTGGAGACCTGCCTGCAGGCACAGCTAGGAGTTTGTCCTTATTGAAGAACTGTATCCTGAGTGTTCCTAAAACCTGAATTGTAACCTGTTACTTCCCTAATAAACCCCATAACTGTGAGCATGGTCTGTGAGTTCTGTGTGGCCATTGCAATGAAATATCAAGCCCATCATAGAAGTAGAGACTGCCAAGTGAGGGACGGTAGGTATCATAATTAGTAGAATGGCTGGTGAGAGGAGGTACGTCTGACCTCTGCCTCATAACAAACAGCCTTGGGCTGTTGATCTTGATTCTCCTTTCCCCTTTTGAAGTTAGAGGAGTCAGACCCCTTCACAACACCATTCTTACAGGTACAAATGGAAATATACATACCACATACTTCAATGTTTACAAAGTATAAATAAAACTAATACAAATATGCATCCATATTCTTTTGAAAGACCAGGTTTGTATTAGACTTCTATGATTCCTAGGAGATGAGAACTTGAACCTGAATGAGGGTCCATTCAGAGAGCCCCCCAGGTGCCCCCACTCTTTTTCCACTCTTTCCCACCCTGTCTTGTGAAAGGGCTTCCTTATTTCAAATTCAAGAATATCTACTCTGTAGACTGCTGCCCTTTGTGCACCTCTTAGGCCACTAGTAGGGCCAAAATAGATATGGCTTAGGAATCTTTGACAGTGAATTCTAAGGTGTCAGGTAATGGAGCTCATTCTAGAATGGAGTGTTTGAGCTCTGGGGAACAAGTTCCCTTTGTTTCAGGGTTTCCTCACCCAGGGATGTGTGATGCAGTTAGAGGGGACCCAAGCTGACTCTAGTTCCAAGCCATGTCCGAAGGGCTGAAGTACTCTATAGCTTATATTTATTTGGTGTAAATCATGATGCAGTTTCAGAAGGCCACACAATTTTGTTTCAGTAATATTAAATGTGCTTTCTCTTCCTTTTATCTCCTTCCTTCCTTCCCTCCCTTTATTTCCCTTCTTGCCCTTTTTTGTTCATCCTTCTCATCAACAACTATGAAAAGGACAACAGAAACATTTCAATTGCTAAAATGAATCTCTGTCTAATGAGGAATATAATGGCCACAAACACAGGGAACAAATGAACAGAAGGACACATTGCTGTCACAACTGTTCTATTATTTATTATTAGGTTGAGATCTCTGGGGCCACATGAAAACAATTTCTCAGCAATGTCCATTTAATTGCAGGAAATGTTGTAGCCTTCAGCAAACTTCATGTCACTATTTAAAAAACAAGTTTAAATTCAGTATTGCAGTAGTTTATTAAGCGACAAAATGTAGGGGGAAGGAAAATGTTCTCTTGTGTAAATGGATGAGACACTTATGGTGACAGAGCTAATTAGGCTCTTGGGAGAATTTATGCACAGCTAATAAGAAGCAGACCTAAATGTTGTCTTAATTTACCCTCAAGCTCTCAAAAAAGGTTGTTCATTCAAGTTTCACTAATTGAGCCAACAACCATTAACCCCTCTTTTCTGGATATATTCCCCCACTAACATAAAGAAACGGAATCATATTTTTCCCAAAGAGCAAAATCTGTTTTACTTTGTTTTTCCATGAAGCTTTGAACATGTATCCAAAATGCATTGTATTTAAACAGACAGAATTTAGAAGCATTTTTTTCTATGTATGGCATTTTGCTCATTGGTTTTACCTTTTATTATGGCATAATATAGAATTAAAAACATGATAACAATCAGTATTATCAAGTGGAGTTAAGGAGATACTCTCAAACAATGTTTTTCAGAGTGAGAATTAGAATACCCCTGATGTAGACCAATATCTTTATAGCTCAAAAATATTAATATTCTTTGATACACTTCTAAATATGTCCCTTTAGAAACATGTGCAGAGATATGCAATGATGATATATACAAAGAAATCCGTTAGCAGATTGTAGATTGGATTCAGTGTAAATGACCCTTAATAGAACATTGCTTATAGTACATCTATAAAAATTTTTGTAGCTCTATGTATGCCAACTTGAAACGATTCTTTCAATATTGAGCATGATATTTATGTATGGGAAGATTTATACCAAACTTATAACTATGGCTATCTTCCGGTGTTAGGACAAGTATGAACTTTAATTTGCTACTTTATCTATTTCTTTATTGTCTGAAGGTTTTACTATGAGTATATATTACTTTGAAGGTAAGAAAATTATTTTAATTTAATATAAATTAAAACCCATTTAGAGAGAAATTTAAATGATCTTAAATGACATACTTCGTTATATGAGGTTTACCTTAATAAATGAATCCAAATTGTTGATGAATCTAACTTATAAAATATAATGAAAGTTGCATAGCAAGCTTTTGATGTTAAAAATAACTGCACCAAAATATAATGTATATTTAAGAATATATATCAATGAAATAAAACTGTATGTATAAAAAGAAAAATATGGATTGGTGACAATGGCATTCAGGAAGGTGTTTATATCAAGCAGGAGTGGAATACTGGAGATTGCAGACATATATATAATTCATTGTCAAGGTCATAATTTATGTTGGATGGTGAATTCAA
>NW_004444389.1:27409-28770 GCF_000243295.1 Trichechus manatus latirostris | reverse complement strand
GCCAGGAAGAAATTTCAGCATATGCAAAGTCCCAATACCTGTTCATATATGTATATATATTTAAAATCCTAACATACTTCAAGAAGTCTGTGAGTGTCTCAAATGGTTAAGCTGAAAGGTTGATGTTTTGAACCCACCCCAGAGACACCTCAGAAGACATGGCTGGCAATCTGCTTCAGAAAGTTCACAGCCTTTAAAACGTTGTAGAACATTTCTGTTCGGCACACTTGGAATTGTCATGAATTGGAATCAACTCAACAGCAACCAACAACAACAATAACAAAGAAGTGCGCTAGGTTTCAAGCTTTCAGATATGAATAAAATGAGCCATAATATCTAAAATTAATGAGTCTGTGAAGGGAGGATGACCTGAAAAAATATAAAACAAATAAATTGCTATGGCAGTGTTATGCCATACAAGATCAGCTAGAACAGAGGGGAGACAGTGATTTGGGGAAAGATGGAGGATTTCTCTGAAAGATATGTAGGCCTATAAAAAGTATACCAGGCATAAAAAGCAAAAGGAAAAAAATTCTCTCAAAGTGCTATCAAGTTGGGTCTGACTCATAGAGACCCAGTGTAAGACAGAATGAAACTCTTCCCAGCCCTACGCCATCCTCACAATTGTTGCGATGTTTGAGCCCGTTGTTGCAGCCACTCTGTCAATCCATCTTGGTGAGGGTCTTCCTCTTTTTCATTGACCCTCTACTTTACCAAGCACGATGTCCTTCTCTAGGGACTGATTCCTCCTGATAACATATGCAAAGTATGTGAGACTAGTCTTGCCGTCCTTGCTTCTAAGGAGCATTTTTCTTGTACTTCTTCCAAGACAGATTTGTTCATTCTTTTGGCGGTCCATGGTATATTCAATATTCTTCACCAACACCACAATTCAAAAGCATCAATTTTTCTTTGGTCTTCCTTATTCATCGTCTAGCTTTCGCATTCATATGAGGCAATTGAAAACGCTATGTCTCGGGTCAGGTGCACCTTCGTCCTCTAGGTGACGTCTTCACTTTTCAACACTTTAAAGAGGTCTTTTGCAGCAGATTTCCCCAGTGCAATGCGCCATTTGATTTCATGACTGCTGCTTCCATGGGTGTTGATTGTTGATCCAAGTAAAATGAAATCCTTTGACAACTTCAATCTTTTCTCCATTTGTCATGATGTTGCTTATTGGTCCAGTTGTGCGGATATTTGTTTTCTTTATATTGAGGTGCAATCCATACTGAAGGCTGTGGTCTTTGATCTTCAACAGTGCTCTTCACTTTCAGCAGGCAAGGTTGTGTCATCCGCATAACGCAGGTTGTAAATGAGTCTTCCTCCAATCCTGATGCCACTTTCTTCTTCATATAGTCCAG
>NW_004444389.1:18838-25696 GCF_000243295.1 Trichechus manatus latirostris | reverse complement strand
TTTATTTTATATGCCCAAAATACTAAATCTGTAGGTAAGTTCATTGTGGCAATGAGTAAAATTAACATCTTGGACACACAAATCATTACACTGTATATTGCAATATGAGATTGGAAATTTAGCAATAATTTGAGAATTCAAATACCACTGGTTTTACATGAGAAAATTAATTCATATACTATAAACAAACATTTCATTCTTTTTTAAATTTTTCAAAAATTAAAATATTTTTTCATTGTTTGGTGCATATACACGTGTATGTCTATATAACAATACAAATGGGATACAGCTGTACACGTGCATATCTATCTTATTTTTCTTTTTTGTTAATCTCCTCCTCACCACACCACATCACCTATTCCCTCCACTAGCTTCCCATCCAGTCCAGGTAATCAAGGCTAACTGATTAAGAATCCATTCATAACTACTCTATAATCTAACAGCTATACAATAACACACATATGTGCATGTTGTTATTGTGTATTTTGCAGTAGATTCTGACTCATAGCGACCCCTGTAGGGCAGAGTATAACTGCTCCATAGAATTTCCAAGGCCCTCATCTTTAAGGAAGGAGCCCTGGTGGTGCAGTGACTAAGCACCGAGTGCTAACCAAAAAGCTGGCAGTTTGAACCCACCAGCCGCTC
The DNA here is from genome assembly GCF_000243295.1 of Trichechus manatus latirostris. Classification (NCBI taxonomy): domain Eukaryota; kingdom Metazoa; phylum Chordata; class Mammalia; order Sirenia; family Trichechidae; genus Trichechus; species Trichechus manatus. The sequence continues at coordinate 25,051 of NW_004444389.1, read as the reverse complement.
TGCGGGAGAAAGATGTTGCAGTCTGCTTCCGTAAAGATTTACAGCCTTGGAAATCCTATGGGGCAGATGTACTCTGTCCTATAGGGGTAGCTGTGAGTTGGAATCTACTTGACTGACAACGTGTTTGTTTGTTTTTGGTTTAATCTTTATGGAAGCAGACTACTGCATTTTTCTCCCCTTGGAGCAGCTGGTGGGTTCGAACAGCCAGTCTTTCAGTTAGCAGCCAGTGCTTAACCCCTGCGTCACCAGGGCTTCTATATATGCATGTATACATAATTTTATAAAGAAAAGATCGCTGTGTTTTGATAAAAAAGGATTCACACTACGTACATTATTCTGAATTTTGCTTTTATCTCCCAACAAAACCTCATAAAAATTCTTTTAAGTTGACTAATTGAGCTCTAATCCATTCTTTGTAAACAGCTAAATAATTTATTCAACCATAATATATTCAGTCATTCCTCTACTGTTTAGCAGATATTTTGCTTATATTTTTCGGCCATTAAGACTGATGGTATAAAATGCATTCCTATATATGTACTTTTACTTTGGACATGTTATAAGTAGGAACCAGTCCCTGGAGAAGGGTATCAAGCTTGGTAAAGTAGTTGTTAGGTGCCATCCAGTCAGTTCCGATTCATAGCGACCCTATGTACAACAGAATGCAACAATGCCTGGTCCTGAGCCATCCTAATTGTTATGCTTGAGTGCATTGTTGCAACCACTGTGTCAATCCATCTCATTGAGGGTCTTCCTCTTTTTTGCTGACCCTCTACTTTACCAAGCATTATGTCTTTCTCCAGGGACTGATCCCTCCTGATAACATGTCCAAAGTATGTGAGACTAGTCTCGCTGTCCTTGCTTCTAAGGAGCATTCTGGTTGTACCTCTTCCAAGACAGATTTATTTGTTCTTTTAGCAGTCCATGGTAAAGTAGAGCAAAACAGAGAAAGACCCTCAAAGAGATGGATTGACACAGTGGTTGCAACAATTGACTCAAGGATGGCAAAGATTGTGAGGATTGCTCAGGGCTGGGCAGTGTTTTCTTCTGTTGTACATAGGGTCACTACGAGTTGGAACCAACTAAACAGCAGCTAACAACAGCAGTTATTAAAGCTTTGCTTTCTACAGAGTAAATTTTCTGTAGTGGAGTGGTTAAATCCAATAGAATGAGTATTTTAAAATTTAGAATGTTGCTTTCCAAAAAGGCTATATACCAGTTCACATTTTCATGAGTGATGTGTAAGTGTAGGCCATGATTTACACAACACGTATCAACAATAAGTGCTCTAATTATTTTCTTGTAATATTTTTCATGAAAAATGTTTTATTTGCAAGTTTATGGATACTGGTGAATTGCTCTTATCATTATATGTTTGTGGACTATTTGGATTTGATCCTTTATAACTTCTCTCTTCATATATTTTACTCCTCTTTCTATTTATTTTTTTTATAAATTTGAAGAAGGTTTTCCAATAATATTTACTGTTTATTTAACCCTTAGTCTTCTGATTGTGTTACACTTTTTGAAAATTATTGATGAATTTCTTGATCAAGTTATTTTTTCATCCAAAAATATTTACAACTATTTATTTAAATATGTCTACCTTTACTTGTATACCAAAAACCAATGATCATCTTCCAATTTCTGATCTTGCAGGCCACACCCCCATGTCTGTTTTCAGGGCAGTAAGTAGAATGGTTCTTCCCAAAAGTAAGTCAGATAATATCACTCCTTTAATAAAAGACACCTAATGGCTTCCATTTCACTCAGAGAAAAGCCAGTAATACTTTCTGTTACATCTCTAACTTGGTTTCCTACTGTTCTCCCCTCTCTCTAGATCCCAGTTGCACTAGCCTCCCGCTGTTTCTCTAACATGCCAGGCATGCTCCCATTTCAGGGTCTTTGAGTCTGTTGCATTCTCTCCTTGAAATGCTCTTCCCAGTTAGCCACATGGGTTGCTCCTACCACCTACGGGCCCCTGATCTTGTCACCTTCTCAGTGGGAAATTTCCAATATATCCTGTTTTAATTATCACCTTTTCTTCAATCTTGACATTGCATAGCTCCTCCCTTGCTGCCTGCTTTACTTTTCTTTAGAGTATATATGTCATTTGTGTGTATATATTTGTATATATGTACACATACTAACATATGTGTGAATATATGCATACATAGATATACAAGCCATTCAATTAAATTTTTAAATGAATATATAGTTCAGAGCCGTGGTGGTGCAGTGTTTAAGAGCTCAGCTGCTAACCAAAAGATAGGCAGTTCGAATTCACCAGCTGCTGCTTGGAAACCCTATTGGGCAGTTCTACTCTGTCCTATAGGGTTGCTGTGAGTTGGAATCGATTCGATGACAATAGGTTTGGTTTGGGTTTATAGTTTCTTATTTGTATATATACCTTTTAGTTTGCGGAAATTGAACATTGGATAAATTATTTAAAAGGTAGAAAAGAAAATTTACATTTCATTCATAAAAAAATTTATTCTCTTCATTTGATGATTACTGAAAGTGAGGTGTCTTCATATACCCAAGTCTTGTGCATTTGTTAAAACCAAATAATACATCTGCATTCATTAAATCTTGATTCCTCTTGTGCATTTATAAACATTTCCAACTGCAGATATTACATTGCTTGAAGCAATTTATGAGCTCGATTTGACCAAGCAAGATCTATAAGATATTGAGAAAGGAAGTAACAGTCAATAAGCTCATAATTTTTTAAGATGTATTATTCTGGGGGAACTCATGATTCTAAAACCAGCATACTTTCCGCTTTTTTTTCCCCCTAAATATATAGCATCAGTGTTGTAGCAAGAGAAAAATCTTTTGAATATCTTAGTTTCTATATTTTAATATGTAATATATAGGAAATAATATCAACTTACTTTACACAAATAATGCACACTTTCTGAGTTTGTCTGCTGGCTGCATCCTCCCCCAACAAGGTATTTTCACAGGTGCGCTATGCTAATTTTTTATAGCAACATGTGGAGAAGGACTGACATAGCAGCACTTGTGAGGGTGCCTCACGGGGGGAGGACGCAGTTGGCAAACAAATGCAGAAGATGCATGTTATTTGCGTAAAAATACAGTACTCCAGAAAGGAATTGTGAAAAACAGTATATTGGTACAATAAAATTAAGAATAATGGTAATGAAAGTAAAAGTAATAGTTACAATTTGAGGGGGGTGGTTTCTATGTGATAGGCAATACGCTAAGAGCTTTACATAATTTCCTCTACTTTAAACAAACTGGTGAAATAGTTGATATTATCTCCAATGTGCAGACAAAGAAATTGAGACTTAGAGAATGTAAGAAATGTGGCCATATTCACACAACGGGCCTCCAGTAGAGCAGGATTCAAGCTAAATTTTGTTTGTCTCCTTAGTCCATCATCAATGCTACATACCATACATTATTCATGCTGTACAATAATTGTTTCTTGAGAGATTTGAAAATATCAATTTTAGGATTAGAATCAATTGTTAAATCATTTAAATGAATCAATAGCATATTCTTATCAATACTATTGATAGTATATTCTTATCAATAGTATTTTATAATAATTTGTATTCTATGCATACAAAGAAATTATGGAATATGTACATAACAAGGATCCCTGGTGGTGCAACGGTGAAAGCATTCAGCTGGTAACTGAAAAATCAGCAGTTACAAACCACCAGCGACTCAGCAAGAGAAGAGACCTGGCAATTCACTCCAATAAATATTACAACCTAGGAAACACTATGGGGACAGTTATTCTCTGTCCTATAGGATTGCTATGAGTCAGAATTGACTTCACCACATACAACAACATAAATATGATAAATCCTATGTTGGAAAAATAAGAAAGTAATTTACCTATATTGATAAGTACATGGAATTTGCCAAAATCTATGATAGTTTATTAGCTATGCAGATTTTGTTTTCTTTATGCACTATGCTTCCGTATTTTAATATACGTAAAATTACACTTTCTTGATAGTATTTTTTAAGAGAAATAATATTATTTTTCCACAAGTAAAAAACATTTCACAAAGATCATGTGATCTATGAGTTATGGGTGCACCATCATTCATTATAGACTATAATTTGACCTAACACTTACAGAACTCACATTCAGTTAAATGGTAAGCTAAAACTTTCATAATAGTTAAAAATCAAGTTATTCTGATTAAAATAGCTTATTGGTAGGTGTGCACATTTCATAAAGCTTGTATATTCTGAAGAAACAAATTCAGTTTCATTAGCTATTTTTTATTTACTTATTATTCTATATAAAATTAAAATTTTTTTTATCTACTTCCAAAATTATAGTTGAGATTGAATAGTATTTTCATATAGATTTTGAAATGATTAATATTACTATGATATTGTGACCTCAATTCTGAAAACTAGTAGTTAACATTTTCTATATATTAATTTAAATTGATGTCCTAAGAAGTGGATACTGAAACATATAAAATGCGATTTAGTTAATTGGTATTATCTCTATGTGCTTTTTCTCATTTAATTTGTTAAGAAAATGAATTTTATTGTTCGATTTCATTCTGTTGAGCCTACCTTACAGTCCTAGAATAAAATTTTCTCAGTCATGTTATAATATTCTTTTTAAAATACTCTACATCTTTCATTTTGCTAAGTTATTAGAATAATTCTATCTAAATTAGTAACTGAAATCAATCTATTGCTTTAGACTATTTATAAGAAGAGTTAATAATAGACCTTTTTACAGTGATTTCAGACAGTTTAACAGTTTAACATTGCATACAGTAAGAGATACATATTTTTTAAAAGTTTTAACTCAGGTGTAAGGTCTTATTAAAAATTATATTCAGAATGAAAAAAAATTGAATAGGTTTACATGAGCCAAAAAGTGAAAACTGAGAAAATGTTAAAGAGAATACAAATCTAACCTACAATTATTTCACTTATTATAATTAGTTTTTAATGTCAAGTATCACTTTTGTATTGAAATACATTGAACAAATAAGATTGAGAAAGAAGTCAATGTGATTTGATGAACTTATCCTATTGAGAAACAGTTCTCTGTAATAAAATAGATTTCTATTTACTCATATCAAGAAACATTTATTCCAGAGTGTTCCGGCAAAATGGTGCTCTAGGCAGAAGTGCCACGCCGTCCCTCCACAGCCAAGATCCGAAAAACTAAGCAGAACAGAGAATACAACAATCCTGAAACCCTAAACCATCAAATGAAGAGTTAAAGAACTCAGCCAAGCACCAAATGGAGTGAGAAAACTGATAGAGAACGGAGAGTGAGGAGAGATTCATGCAGAGGTCCCCTACCAGCTAATGCAGTGTGGATCTGCCATCTTGGACTCCTATCGGAGACCAGCAAATGGGGGTACGAGAAAGCAGCCTCACAGAGTGTCCAGCAGGAGACAAAACAACAGTTTCTCATCTCTCTATATCTTCCTTCTCTTTCTGTTCCCTGAATACCTGGTGTTGTATACCTCCATGCTTTCTAGCAAGGATGTACTGCAACACCTGAGAGTGACTTCCCCAGACCTCATAGACACACCGGTGGGATCCCTGACAACTTTGCGGTTCTTTAACCTTTCCGATTTTTATTTATTTATTCATTCTTTTCTTTTCCTCCTCTTCCCCTTTCTGATTTCCTCCATTTCATAGTTTCTCATCTCTCCATTCCAACAGAAAGCTCCCCGAACATTCTTTTTTGTTTTTTATGTATGCTTTTGGCTCCTGTTCCTCTCTCCTCTCTCCCATATCCATTTTAATGCCACATATAACAATCTCCCTACTGCATCCTGCCTAACGGCACTGTACGCTTGACATCACACCACCAAGCAGCACAGGCACAGCCTACTGGAACCTGCCCTGCACTGATTACCGACCCACCCTGGGGGCTGTAGTAAGTGCCACAAACAACAAATCCCAGTAACTCCTCTTCAGCTAGACCTGCCCTGCCGTACCATAACAGAGTGACTGACCCTACCAATTGGAGAAGGAGGCAAAAAGAATTGCACCCACGGATGAGCAAACAACAAAGAAAACACAATCCGCCTGCTAGGACATAGTTAACTTTTTTTAAAAAAGGGACGAAACAAACAAATCTACAATCAATAAATTAGAAAAATAAATACTGAATGCCCAGAAGATAGCAGGCAATATCAAAACATTGACAAAAACAGGACAGGATGGTTCCAGTAAGTGTCC
>NW_004444389.1:13349-14565 GCF_000243295.1 Trichechus manatus latirostris | reverse complement strand
TTTTATACACACACACACACACACACACACATACACACACATCCAATTGCCATCAGTGGATTCTGACTCATAGTGACCCTATAGGACAGAGCAGAATTGCCCATAGGGGTTTCCAAGGAGTGGCTGGTGGATTCGAACTGCTGACCTTTTGGTTAGCAGCTGAGCTCTTAACCACTGAGGCACTAGGGCACCATATATACATATATATGCATGTTAACATGTAAAATTTGAAGTATCAAAAACAATCTCAAATACATTACCTTATAAACTATACTTGGTTCTGGATATCTTACTTTAGTATATTTTTAAAACAGGATTTGTTTTTGTATATAATCTTTCTCAGAAAAATTTTAAAAATCACAATCATTTAACTGATTTTGCTGTTTTAAAACTTGTCGTAATATTTAATTATTGGCATAAATTATTTATTTTAATTTTATTTTTCAGATATTCTAAAAATACCACTTAATGGGAAACTACTACCTTAAATAAAAAGCATATCAAATTGTTCAGTATTAAATGGAGATACAAAAACATCAAGCCATAATGAACATCCTGTTTCAGAGAGAGCCATTGAGAAACATCTGCTTCTCCTAAATATAATTAAGTAATCAGCTAAGATGGGCCATGTGTTATTAAAGAACTTTTCTCTGGTATATTTTGCATTATGCCTCTAATCACTTGTGAAGTACTAGTTTCTGTGAGGTGTGACATGGCATTTATTATAATAAGAAAACTGTTCTTAGATTTTAAGAAAGGTTAAGTTCTTCAAGTATGTTTCTCAAATGCATTTTGAAAAAACACTTTGGAAAATTATGGAAATATTGGAATTCAGTGCAAAATATCTTCTTAGTTTCCAATGGTCATAGAACATTCCCTATCATATTGTTTTATCAGATGCCACAGATTTTCCTTCGCACTTTAGTCCCAAAGAGTAGCTTTGTTCTTTTTCTTTTCTCTTTCTTCCTCATTTCTTTTATGAAAAATTTAAAGTTAACAACACTAACCATGATCTCCTAGGGAAATATAAAGCTATTCCATTCAAAAACTCATCTTTGAAAGACACCTTCTATAAATGGTCTAAAATTAAAATAGCTCTCACACTCCCATCCAGTTTTCCTATGTTATGTAAAATATAAATAAACCAGCGTTTCCATCTGATACCTTGGACCTCCTCAATCATTCAGGCTCAAATTTTAATCTACATTTTTTTTTT
>NW_004444389.1:10377-11780 GCF_000243295.1 Trichechus manatus latirostris | reverse complement strand
GACAGAGAGAGAAAGCCTTCCCCTGGGTTTGACACCCTCAATTCAGACTTCTAGCCTTCTAGACTGTGAAAGAATAAATTTCAGTTTGTTAAAGCCATCTCTGGTGGTACTTCTGTTATAGTACCACTAGATAACTAAGACAGTCAAAAAATGCTGTTATAAAATTATGGAAACCTTTATTTAAATAAAAATATCAAAATGTGAAGCTATTGTTTCTCAACATATCCTCCATCTAGGTCTATACCCTTCTGAAGGTAGTGTTTCCATCTCTCTCACCCTTCCACACAGAATCCCGCACTCTTCCATTTACAACACATCAAAACAGCAATTTTGGCATCCTAGAGGGACGCAAATCATGTTCCTTTTAAACATTCTTTGAGTTTTAGGAACAAAAAGAAGCCTGAAGGTGCAATATCAGGGCTGTAGGGTGGTTGTAGGTAAGATTTCCCAAAGAAATTCCTGTAGGATAGCCCTTGCTACCCTCAAAGAATGAGCAGGTGCATTGTCAAGACGGAAAAAAAATTTTCAGTGCAGATTTCCTGATCTTTTTCTCATCAATACAGTTTTCAGTTTTCTTAAAACTTCTTCATAATAAGCCCTTGTGATCATCCTGTGTCTTTTGACAGAATCTATCAATATTATCCCTTTGGAATCCCAAAAAACAGTCGCCATACCCTTCTGAGCTGTCTTCCCTCTCTTGCTTATCTTTGGGGTCTTCCAGACCTTCCTTAAAATGCTTGATCCATCTAAAAACTGTTGTCTTACGTGGGGCAGCATTCTCATAAACTTGTGGTAAAGCGTCAATGATTTGGGAAGATGTCCACTTGAGTTTGTTAAAAATTTGATGTTACCCCTGACCTCAAAACCATTTTTTTTCCCATGGCACCAAAGTATCCCTTTTCTTGGAGGCACCCTAATGAGACTGAGACAAGTGTATTACCGAGAGAACTTGTCTGTGGCCATTCACTGATTGCAGAGACATGTTTAAACATGTTTTGTTTGGAGTAAACCTGTGCATGTATGAAGTGGAATCGAAGTAGCAATACTTTTTGACTTACCCTCATACAACAGAAGTAAACACTACCAGATCTTGTGCCATTTTCCCAGAGGTTGCTATATTTGAGCCCATTTTTACAACCACTATGTCAATCCATCTTGTTGAGCATCTTCCTCTTTTTCACTGACCCTCTGCTTTACCAAGCATGATGTCCTTCTCCAGGGACTCGTCCCTCCTGACAACATGTCCAAAGTACCTGAGAGAAAGTCTCAACATCCTTGCTTCTAAGGAGCATTCTGGTTGTACTTCTTCCAAGACAGATTTTTTCGTTCTTCTGGCAGTCCATGAGGAACATTCAGTATTCTTTGGCAACACCTTAATTGAAAGGCATTTATTCTTCTTCTGT
>NW_004444389.1:7971-8926 GCF_000243295.1 Trichechus manatus latirostris | reverse complement strand
AACTACCAATCTTTTGTTTAGTAGTCAATCACTCAGCTGATTGGAACACCCAGGAACTCCTTATAAAATAGTAGACAAGGCAAAATTAATCCACGATAACAGAAAACAGATCAGTAGTTTCCTGTGACCAAGGTGGGAGAGAATTAATTACAAATAGGCTACTGGGAGTATTCTGTCCTGGGGTGGTGACTACACAGGTGCATACATTTGGCATAATTTTAAAAACTGTACCTTTCAAGAGGGTGCATTTTCTTGTACATAAATAATAATCTCAATGCATTTTATTAACAAATTAGGAAAGATTGATCCTGAATATAAAACATAATTAAAAAATTTAATCTTCAACCTGACAGCATATTCACATCCAAAACAAAATCCCCAAAGTTCTATGTTTAAAAATTTAAGTGTGGGAGGAGAGGGCAGGTGATTGAGAATAAAACAAAATAAAAAGAACTGGAAAAATATATTTAATATTTATTTTTTATGATTTTAAGGTAGATACATGTCATAAACAAGAAACAAGAGTATATCATAAAGAAAAGTATTTTATTATAATAAAATTTGATGTAAAAAATTAATCATAGAAGGCATAAAACCAGACCAGAAGAAATTTTCAATATATTTAACAAAGAAAGAAAGAAATACTATACATGTGCTCTAAAGCATACATAAATCCAAAGTATGCAAATGCAAAATATGAGAGTAAGGGATTCTCATTTGAAGAATCATAAATAGTCAAGAAAGTTGCTCAAGTTTACAAGTAACCATGCGCAAAAGGTAAAGCAATACATAGCTATTATTCACACCAAACTAGCAATGCATCTTTTTTTCTTTGGCCACTTCTCAGTTCCGTTCTTTATTCCTGGTTGTGACCAGTTTGTCTATGATGTGCTAGTATGGTTTTCTTTTTATTTATCTTGCTTGGGATTTCCTGATTTTCTTAGATATGTGGATT
>NW_004444389.1:6947-7845 GCF_000243295.1 Trichechus manatus latirostris | reverse complement strand
AGATCAAAACAGAACTTATGTGTGTGAGCCCTTAAAAATGCTCAAAAACAAATGGATCCTCCTGGAAAAAATTAACTAACCATACACCATCTAGTTAACAGTCCTTTTCTTCTCTTCATGAGATTTTCTGCTTCCAACTTATGTATTCATATCTCTATGTGAGGCTTTCAAACATTTCAAAATTTGGCTCTTTTTTGAATCTTAAAGTTTTGTTCTCAGTAAGGTTGCCATGAGTTGGCGCCAACTTGTCGTCAACTAACAACATTGTATAAGTTAAAAGTAAAGCTAACTATTGAAATAGATAAATCTCCAGATTTTAGGTACTTAACACAGTATTTCTGTTTACATAACAATTCAGCATTGGTGTTCCAAATTGAACAACACTCCATTCATTTTGGATCCTTCCCTTTATTACCACATGGCTACTGAGTTCATCACAGAGGCTTTCTCTATTTTCTACCTACCTGAAAGGGAAAATGAGCAGGAACACCATCTATGGGAGACTTGTATGGACCAAACCTTCTTCCACATTTCATTTGTGAACATAGTCACATAGCCTCACCTAACTGCAAGAGGAAGGCTGGCTAGCTGTGTGCTAGGAAAAAAAAAGAAAAGAAAAAAAAAATTATTTGGTGAACACCTAACTAGTGTCTGCAAATACAATGCAATGTAATTAACATCTAGTTTCTAGAATGTCAAGACATAAATAATCCATTTAAAAGTGGCATCTACTAAGTATAAGCCAAGAGATGTTAGGTATACCCATGTTTAACAGACTGGGTTTACATTTGATGGGCAAAATTAAAAACATACGATAGAATAATGATGTTTCTATACAATTTAAAGACAATAAAATGGTAATTATTTATTCTTCTAAGAAAAAGATTCTAATCAGCAT
>NW_004444389.1:4944-6145 GCF_000243295.1 Trichechus manatus latirostris | reverse complement strand
TTAGCCTTTTCAGATTGGCTAGAAACTTGTGATCCTACATTTTGAATTGTCTTTCTTAACAATCATTGGTACAGGTTTCAGTAATGACAGTCAGGAGGGTCTTCATTAGTCCAACAAATTTGTATTCACTAAATGCTAATAGAGAAAGTTAAGAGTGGCAAGTCTTTTGTGTTCTGTTTGATGGGCTTTTGTGAAAACTTCCTAAAAGATGTTTTCCAAGATTATCTTGGCTATTGTCTTTATACCTCAGGGCCCAGTTGATGTGTCCTTGTGAATCTTTGTGAGCCCAGCTCCTGCTGGGTCACATTCTGTATGCTCAAGGAGAGGGAATAATAACTCTGATATTATTTCTAAATCAGAAGAAAGCAATATACATTGGCTGTGATAACATTTAAAAACTAGGAGTAATTTTGAAATTAGTCTCATTTTAAAATTTATTACTATTTTTCCCTCAGTAGTAACTTTCTGGCAAATATAACAAATATATATTGTCACGTAAATTCATAATTATGTGTTGTGTGTGATTTAGTGTCTGTATTTTACTAGTGTGAAGATAAATTTCAGGAAGAAAATATTCAGTTTAGGTTAATGCAATGGTAAGAGCAATTGAGAAATGATGTAATTTGTATTCATTCTCAGTTTCAATTTGTATCTGAAAAGAATACTCATTCACTTACGCTGGGCCTATGGTCCATGCCAATTTACTTGGCTGTATTTCTGTATATTTGACAATCCTGGCCAGTATTATATTGGCATATGTACAATAATCAGGAAGTAATCAAAGAACTATAAAAATCCCTCCTCTAAAGACAATATCACACAAATTAACAGCAATTTATAAAATTATATGAATGTATTTGTACCAATTTATTTACTGATAAGCAATGCCTATTTTTATATAGTTTTCCACTTTTTTTTTTTTTAATTTCAGTCACCTCAAAGCAAACATCCCTAAAAAGTGGCAGTGCAGTAATCTGCATGTTATAGATACATGAGGAATACACCAAATGTATTTCTAATCCACTATTTTATCAAACTAAAACAAAGAAAAATTCAGATTAAATGGTCATATGTGTTATAATTAAAGAATGGCTTGAAAATGATAAAATAAATCCTAGGACCTTTTGGAATAAGCACATTTTTAATGCTTTGATAGCCACGGATTTTTCTCATGTTAAATTGCAAGCATAAGCAAACCGAA
>NW_004444389.1:0-4829 GCF_000243295.1 Trichechus manatus latirostris | reverse complement strand
CTACATCTATATCTGTAACTCTCTATTTCTATATCTATATTTCTCTGTCTGTCTATCTATCTATCTATAAGGAGCTTGGATGGTAAAGCGATTAAAAGCAATTGACTGCTGACTGAAAGGTCAGCAGTTCAAAACCACCAGCAGCTCCATGGAGAAAGATGTGGCAGTCTGCTTCCATAGAGATTTACAGCCTTGGAAACCCTATGGGGTTCCTACAAGTCCGAATCAACTTGGCAGTGGGCTTTTGCTTTTATATATATATCTCCATGTCTTATATATATATGTATATTTATATATATATCTCCATGTCTTATATATATATATATATATATATATATATATATATCTCCATGTCTATGCACACACACACACACACACATACATACATACATACATATACATCCTATTCCAAATTCTATAATGTATTTGATTAAAAATATATTATAATGGGTCCATGTAAATTATAAGTTATACAATTTATCAATGAAGATTTAGAATATTTGACAGAGAATAGGTACTTATATATTTTTTATCCAACTAGTATATGTGAACCTTCTTCATAAAACTTGGGCACCATCTCTTCCTGTTCTAGGTCAGGAACAATCTCTTCATGTTCTTTTTTGTCAAATGCACCATTCTTGGCTAATTTTATATCTATTGCTATAAAGAGGATGTAGCAACACTGTTATTATTCACAATGCCCTGGCTTTTCAGAATTTGTTTATGTTAAAACAATGTAGATCATCTCACCTCTGTAGTTCCTTAGTACCATTGATTTAATGTTAAATGCATCATTACTTATGAAGATATATCATCCAATATGCCTCCCATGAACACGGGCTTTCAAAGACTTTCTCAAAGGTTGCTACAGTGTTTCGCTGATGATGACAAGTACAAGTCTTACCCAGAGTATGTAGGAAAATGTGAACTGTAATTCATTTTTTGGTCATGTTAAATTTACCATATAGAATTTTATAGTTTAAGTGTAGAAGAACATATCTTCCTACTATGCTATCTCTTAGACTCTTTAGGCCATAATCACAGAATTCTTAGAATATGATCTCTTTCAGTGTTGACTGTACTCTTGCATTCCACATAATACCACTATCAGTTGGTATAATAAGTGAGGGATCTGTTGGAAAGGAAAGAAAAGTGGTCTCATTCATTCAAGGAACGTCTGTTCCTCATTTAGCACAGATTAAGAACCTGAAAGAGCATATCTCCAGTTAGAAACAAAAGAGGTCATTTATTGGAAGCATCCACTGGTGTTGCAGAGCAACAAGCCCTCGAAGAAGATAGGTTCAGTTGCCCACAGAGGACTCCCTGGCACAAGATATAGAGCCAGTAGAGGGAGTTGGGTGACCACTCTGTGTGCAAGCAGTGTTGGGTACATGGGGTAAACAATGCCTGCAGCCATTCCTCCCATAGTCCATTTATCCCCCATCAGTAGGGACCCTCAGCTGATGGGAACATTGACAAAGCAGAGTGAGACATGGGTATACACAGGCTTAATCCCAGGCATGAATAGTAGACTGTAGGTGGCCTAGAGCCCAGAATTCTCCCAAAGTCTAAGATAAGTGTCACTTAAAATCAGTAAGTCAGCATCCTTTTGGTGGCTCAGTCTCATATGATCTCATCAAATAAATACTTGCAGGCCAGTAGGAATGATTTGTGCAGCTAGCTACCTTCCTGTGCATCATAATCTGGCCACACAGAGCACCAAGTCTCCCTAATCATCCTAAGACCCAGAGCTGCTGGGGTCATCTAGTTGAACACATTCATCTGGTGAAGTCTCAGAAGGCAACCCTAAAGGGAAAAATGGGGAGTAGAGTTAACGTGAGTCCCTATCTTGACTTGGGGCAACTTTCCCAGCCAACGCTTTTAGTCCTGGCCACCATTCATTCACCAGAAAGAGAGAAAATTCTGAGTTCCCTGAGGGGCAGGGACGAGGCATGCTCTTCACTTGCCTTGTCTAAAAGCAAACCTGTTCATATGTACTTACAATATATTGAACTGATGCTATTGTCCAGAGGGAAAAAGTGAATTTTTTAGTGGAAAACACTATCACTAACTTCCTGAATTTATAAGCACTCAAGATGCTTTATTTCTCCTTCATCATTTCTGTCATATGGACACAGTACTTTGACTTTGTGTTGCTCAAATCTTGTTGATCTAACGAAAAAGTATTATTTGATCTAGGAAGGGATATTCTTTAAATCTGATTCTCTATTATACTCAACAAATAGTTTTTTTATAATTTTTAATCTTAAATATAAAATTTACAGGTAGTATAGCTTCCCTATATGCATAATTTTGTAATTAATACACCTTAAGTATAATAAAAAATAAAAGTAAAGGAATATAATTTATAATAAATTTGTATGTATTTCTGTATGTATAAAGTAAGACATGATTATACTGGATGACATGAAGATGCCTATTTATTGTTGTCAATTGCCATCAAGTCAATTCCTACTCATGACAACCCCATGTGTTGCAGAGTAGAACTGTTCCATAAGGATTTCTCAGCTGTAACTTAATGAAAGCAGACTACCAAGCCTATCTTCTGCAGTACTGCTGGGCGGATTCAAATAGCCAACCTTTAGGTTCCAAGTCAAGTGCAAATCATTTGTGCCACATAGAGACCTTGCAGATGTTTATAGCTACTTATAATTCACACATTTGAGTTAAAAAAGTAAAAAGGTCAAAAATTATCCTATACATGAAGTGCAGAAAACTTATAAACAGAGGTGCGGTTGGATACTAGAAAAAAAATTAATATTAGTATAAATAATAACATGAGACCTATTTATTACTGATAATAGTTAAAAAAGGGCATGACCTTAACCGAAGTAGAGATATCATGATAAGATATATTACAGACTGGCTAATTAGAGAAAATGAAGAGAAGTAATATTTTCACAAATGGTCTGGACCAATATTACATTTTGTCAAATCAACAAAGTCTTGACAAATTATAGCAGAACGCATAAATTGTACTTGAAATCTCATCAATGTTGAGGTATATTTTCAATCTCTAGTACTTAAAAAAAAAATCTTGGAGATCGTATTTTTGATAGGCTATCAGAATATAGGGTAGATTGTTAAAAAATAATACAAGATGCTATTTAATATGTTATATCTTTGGAGACAGTAGCAAAGTAATATTAGAAACCCCAAGATAAATTAGTTAAAATTAATTAAAAATAAAATCTTGCAAAACTTATGTTGTATCACTGTTGATAATTTAAAAATAACATATGCCTTACAATTTTACATATGTGAGCAGTAACACTGCATTATTACACAGGATATTTTCATCTACATTCATTTGCACTTTCCTTTATGAAGTTAATTTTCAAGATTTTTCATGTCTCATTGGTTTTTCTCAAAGAAGAAACTAGACTCTCAAAAACAATACTACTTCTGATTTCATACTAATGAAATGCTCCCATTGTATAGTGCTGCTATATGAAATAATTATATCTAGTATTTAAAAATTATAATAGACTTTATCAAAATTAAAAGTTTAGTTTTTCAAAAGTCACTGTTGAGAAAACAAAAAGACAAATCACGAAATTAGAGAAAATATTTGCAGTACATATATCTGGCAAGAAATTTATATAGGACGATAAAAGAATACTTACAATCCAATAATAATAATAACAATTCAAATAAAAAAATAAAATATGCCTAGTGCCATCACACCTGGGGGGAATGCTAATTAAAGCTATAATATGATAACACCCCATACGTGTTGGAATGGCTTAGACAAACAAACAAACAAAAGATAAAAATAAATGTTAGAGATGATGTGGAGCAACTATGCTATGGACGGTAATGTAAAATGGTACAATTACTTTGGAAAAATTTTTTACAATCTCTTATAAAATTAAAGATACAACTACTATATGACCCAACCATGTCACCTAAGAGAAATGAAAACATATGATTGCACAAAGACTTGTACACAAATGTTCATAGTAGTTTTATTTTTCAGAGACCAAAAATGCAAAAAAAAAAAAAAATTCAAGTGTCCATCAACAGATGAATGAATAAAACAAAATTTCATATTCACAATGGAATACTTGTAAACAAACAAAACTACTGATGCATGCAATAATATAGATGAATAGTGAAATCATTATGTTGAAAGAAGCCAGACAAAAAGTACATGACATATAATTCTATTAATATTAATAATATTAATAAAAAATTAAATAAATGCAAATTAATCTATATAGAGAGAAAAGAATTGATTGCATGCAGTTGGGGTGGAGAAGAGGACAGACTGCAAATTAGAGAGATGGAAATGTATCTTGATCATGGTAGTAGCTTCACACATGAATACATCTGTTGAAACTTCTAACTCATTTATATACTTTAAATGAGTGAAGTTGATTATATCTCATTAAAATTGTTTTAAAAATTCTAGTGGTTTATAAGATACATGATAAAATTTATCAGCAAAGAAATGGAGAAACACATACACAGATACAAATTTTTCTCTTTCTCTGTCTCTCTTTCACTGGTACCTTGTTCCTAGGTCAATTCCAGTTTATACAAGTTGTCTTAAAATAATAACTAAGATTTTTCTTGTGTTGGATAAATAATTATATGATCATGATAAAGTACAAAATTAAATTCCCAGGGTGACCAAGTAAGAAGTGATCAGGCTGCATATGGCCCCATATATTCCTCTCCAAAATTTGTAAACATTCTCTTGGCCTTGTTATCTCTTATTTATTTTGATTCTATATGTTGCTGATCCCATATATCTCTTTCTAAAATTTGTAAAAATTTTCTAGTCCTTGCCATCTGTTATTTAT
>NW_004444388.1:144997-176273 GCF_000243295.1 Trichechus manatus latirostris | reverse complement strand
TTGGCATAACAAAGCTTATTAAGAAAATATTCTGCATCCTACTTTGGTGAGTGGCATCAGGGTCTTAAAAGCTTGCCAGCAGCTATCTAAGATGCATCAACTGGTCCCAACCACCTAGAGTAAAGGAGAATGAAGAATACCAAAGACACATGGAAAGTATTAGCCCAAGAGACAGAAAGGGCCACATAAACCAGAGACTTCATCAGCCGGTGACCAGAAGATCTAGATGGTGCCTGGCTACCACCAATGACAGGAAACATAACAGAGAGTCCCGGATGGAGCAGGAGAAAGGTGGGGTGCAAAGCTCAAATTCTAGTAAAAAGATTAGACTTAATGGTCTGACTGAGACTGGAGGAACCACAGAAAGCATGGCCCCTGGATTCTGTATCAGCCCAGAACTGAAACAATTTCCCATGCCAACTCTTCAGACAGGGATTGGACTGGACTGTGGGACATAGAGTGATGCTTGTGAGGAGTGTGCCTCTTAGATCAAGTAGATACAAGAGACTAAACAGACAGCTTCTGTCCTGAGGTGAAATGGGAAGGAGAAAGGGTTAGGATCTAGTTGAATGGACATGGGGAATCAGGGGTGGAAGGGAGGAGTGTGCTGTCACAGTATGGGGAGAGCAGTTAGAGTCACATAACAATTTATGTATAAATTTTTGTATGGGAAAAAAAATAAATCTTTCTTGCAAGAAGAATGCTCCTTAGAAGCAAGGATGGTGAGACTTGGTCTCAGGTACTTCGAACATGTTAACAGAAGGGACTAGTCAGGGGAAAAGGACATCATGCTTGGTAAAGTAGAGGGTCAGTGAAAGAGAGGAAGATCCTCAATGAGACTGATTGACACAGTGGCTGCAACGATGGGTTCAAGTATATCAATGATTGTGTGGATGGCACAGGACTGGGCAGTGTTTTGTTCTGTTGTTGTCACCTAACAACAAAAACACTCAATAAATCAATAAATTTATTATTACTATTATTCTGATTCTCAAGGGAGCAGAAGCAGATACATATACTTAGAGTAATACATTTTCTACAGTTTGTTCTGGTTCGTAGTTGCCATTGAGTTGGCTCCAATTCATGGTGACTTTATGTAGAACAGAAAAAAGTGTTGCTCTGTCCTGCACCATCTTCATGATCATGGGTATGTTGGACTGCATAATTACAGCTATTGTGTCAATCCATCTGTCTTAGTTATTTAGTGCTGCTGTAACAGAAACACCACAAGTGGGTGACTTTAACAAACAGAAATTTATTCTCTCACAGTCTAGGAAGCTAGAAGTCTGAATTCAGGGTGCCAGCTCCAGGGGAAAGCTTTCTCTTTCTGTCGGCTCTGGGGGAAGGTCTTTGTCATCAATCTTCCCCAGTCGAGGAGCTTCTCAGCACAGCGACCCTGGATCCAAAGGACACGCTATTCTGGTTCTTGTTTCTTGGTGATATGAGGTCTCCAAGTCTCTCTGCTGGCTTCTTTCTTTTATATCTCAAAAGAGATTGACTTAAAACAAAATCTTATCTCAAAGATTAAATCCTGCTGCATTAACATAAACTGCTGCTAATCCTGCCTCATTAACATCACAAAAAAAAAACCCATTACTGTGAAGTGGATTCCTAGTCATAGCTACCCTATAGGACAGAGTAGAACTGCCCCATAGGGTTTCCAAGAGTGGCTGGTGTATTTGAACTGCTGACTTTTTGGTTAGCAGCTGTAGCTCTTAACCACTGCACCACCAGAGCTCCATTACATTTACAACACTTTTTTTTTTTTTTTTGGCGGACTGCCAGAACAAGGAACAAACGTCTTTGGGGAAATACAACCAGAATGTTTCTTACCAGGGAGGATGGCGAGACTTCAGCTCAGTTACTTTGGACACATCAAGAATGGCTAATTGCTATAAAAGGACATCGTGTTTGGTAAGTAGAGGGTCAGTGAAAATGACCGAAACCCTCAATGAGATGGTGTCATGGATTGAATTGTGTCCACCCCAAAAATATCTCTCAACTTGGCTAGGCCATGATTCCTAGTGTTGTGTGACTGTCCACAGTAGGATTTACAACACACTGGATAATCACATCAGATGACTTGCTATGAATCAGAATTGACTCAATGGACCACAACCATCACACCAAAAAAAAAAAAAAAAAAAACTTGCCTTCAAGTCTATTCCCACTCATAGTGACCATATAGGACAGAGTAGAACCACCCCATGGGATTTCCAAGAAGCTGTTGGTGGATTCGAACTGTTGACCTTTTGGTTAGCAGCTGGAGCTCACCAGAGCTCTTAACCACTGTATATTCGATATTCTTCACAGATGTCATGGTTCAAAATGCATCAGTTCTTCTTCTGGCTTCGTTTTTCATTATACAACTTTCACGTGCATAAGAAGTGATCGAAAACATCATGGCTTGGGTCAGGTATACCTTAGTCATCAAAATGACATCTTTGTTTTTTAAAACTTTAAAAAGGTCATTTGCAGCAGAGCTGCCCAATGCAATATGTCGTTTGATTTCTTAACTGCTGCTTCCAGGGACAATGAGTGTTGATTCAAGCAGAATAAAATTGTTAACAACTTCAATTCCTCTCCACCACTACAATTAAAAGAGCAAAATTCTTCTTGATTCAAGCATTCCTTTCCAAGCATTAGGATGATAAATGTCAGATTTGTTGAAAGTTAAAATGTTCCTATGAAACATCATCTTAAAGGTTTTTCTTTTTTAACAATTTTTAGTACCCAGAGGGAAAAGAAGTTAGTTTGTGATTATTACCTTTGTGATTTTTAACAAGGAACTTTAAATAACGTTGTTGTAAAATATGACATATTTCAACTGATTCCAAAATCCACAACTTTGCAGTAAAGTGAAAAGAGAAGCTCAGAGCAGCTGTGCACCCAGTCTAAAAGAGAGTAAGTGATATGTTCAGGACAGGGGTTGAGTTGGCTCCAGGACTTTTCAGATAAACACTGGAAATGGTGACTATAATTCATGTTACAAATACCAAAAGTGAGTGGCTCTGAAGAACAGGAATTTATTTTCTTACATTTCTGAGGGATAAAAGTCCAAATCCCGGTCTTGCTCATGATGATTCCTTCCTTGCTGGTTCGTTGGTTTTCCTTGGCTTGTAGATGATCCCCACATGGTGTCTGTCTTCCCTATGTCTGTACCTCTGTGTCTATTTATAGTCTGGAGGCAGAACACATCCTAGGGAAACTCCTTTTTCAACTGACTGGTTGATTACATTACATTATGAAAAGAAATCTGCTTTACTTAAGGCCAATTGATTTAATCTCATGTAACTATAATAGTGACTACAATTGTGCTTGGCCAAACAACTGGGAGCCTAGCCTAGCCAAGTTGACACATAAAATTAACCTTCACAATGTGCAAACAGTATTAACATCTTTGGTTATCCACTGGGAGTTTACGACTACTCTAATTTCTGTTTATTTGACCATTTGTTGTCTTCTAATTTTTTTGTCTACAATTCTCTTCTCCCTGCCACTTGTTATGGATTCAAAAGGACTTTTCCAAATCCCCACTATTCGTTCTGTTCAATAAGTAAACAATAAATCAACAGAATAACACTAAATACGCTTTTTTTCACATATATAAGTTGTAAGATAAGTGCTTGTCAATGTTCTCACAGCTTGTCTTTGTTGTTGTTCGTTGCCCTCAAGTGGATTCCGAGTCATTGCCACCTTGGAAAGTAATTTAAAATTTGATGGAATGATATTTTCCTTGACAACTCCTGTGAATTTTACTGGTGTCCTTCAAAACCTCTGACTGATGTCTGCTTTATCAATCAAGGTGTTGTTTTTTGTTGTGTTGCTGGTATTGTTTTTTGTCTTGTCCTACTTTTGATTTTAGTTTTCTCTCTCTCCCAGGAACTCTTAGTAACAAATGCATTGATTTGTGGTAATGTTTTGAAACTGCATTATTCTAATCACTTTCTGTGGGGATATATGCCATTGGTATTTGTATTACAGCAGCGCTGGGTAACTAAGGCACACATGAACCTAGTAAAATGTTCCCCAACTACATTGATGTAGGAAAAACAAGGTCCTTTCATTCTTCTTCACTTCAGTTTCATGTCTGGGCAAACCATGGTGCTGGCAAAGACATCATCTCTTATTTTTTCTGGTGAAAAATATGCCTTAGGTCCCTTGCGTAATGAATGTTTAGAGCCTTTGTAGCAGTGTTCGATTTAGGTGAGGTTATGAGAGTGTCTTCTATGTTTAAACATGGAAAGGGTTCACAGTGAGGTGAGAGATTTTAAACTTTTCTTTTTTTCTGGGTTTGGCTCTCTCTTCAAATACTTGAGGAAATGAGCTATTAGGGGATGTGCTGCCACATCAAAATTCTGAAAGAAGATATCTTAAAACCACCTTCATGGATAATTTTGCAGGCTGATTATAGCAAATTTCAGCACTAATCAACGGAACAGAAATAACTAAAGCTGAAGGCTCGTTCCAGAAACATTTCTGACCAAACAGTTTTCCTGAGCCTCCGCTTTTTGGTTTCATATTTAATCATTTCAGCATTTTGCTGGTTAAACAACCCTGGTTTGAAATGTGAATCCCAGAGAGTGTTGTTTCACTCCAAACAGCTGGAAAATTGGTAATTCTCTTCTCCCTGCCACTTGTTATGGATTCAAAAGGACTTTTCCAAATCCCCACTATTCATTCTGTTCAATAAGTAAACAAATTATCTTGTTCAGTGGTTTTTCAGAAACTTCAAATAGCAGCCCTAATATCTCTTTGTAAATGTTGTCTTGTTTTAGATAACTGGTTTAAACAAATAATCTAAGCTCAGAACCAAATTTATGGCAGCAGATTCAGATTCAAGCCTTACTGAGCAATGGTATCTGTAGTCCACGTAACACATAGCAACAGCGTTTTCTAGGCCAGGACAGGCTAGACTTTCAGATCAGCAAACTCTTGCCTCTTACTGAGTCTCATCATCACTATTAATTACAATTCCTCTTTAAACTCGCTTTTATTTTCTGTTTTATAAATCAAGTATATTTGTAAAATTGTAGACATTATGACAAAGCTATTAAATTTCTTTAATGTGTTAAAATCCTATTCCATTCATTTATTATTATTATTATTTTATTGTGCTTTAGGTGAAAGTTTACAGCTCAAGTTAATTTCTCATACAAAAATTTATACACATATTGTTATGTGACACTAGTTGCAATCCCTGTAATGTGACAGCACACTCTCCTTTTCCATCCCGGGTTTCCCCTGTCCATCCAACCAGCTCCTGTCCCTTTCTGCCTTCTCATCCTGCCTCCGGACAGGAGTCATTAATTTTAACAATGTAAAAGCTATAAATGGCAAAAGGCTTTTCCTTAGAGCAAGCAAAATACCAGAAACATTGCTGTTTTCTGTTCGACAGTGATGTTCATGAACTTGATCAATGTGTAATCATTAGGAATCCATTAGGATAGGACATAAGCCAGGAGGTGAGAATCCGGCTGTGTCCATCACTTTTTATCATCTGTGAGGGCAGTGGCCGAGTGTCAGGTATCACTGCTGAACTCTCTCTGCAGCGAACTGCAGTTGGTCACAGGGGAGCTGAAATGCAAGGGTTCTCTGCCCATGTGCCATTTATTCTGAATAATTTGAAGCCATGTATTATAACACCAAAACCTCAGAGTGTCCAAGTGTGAGGTTGTCTAGATAGGATCCTACTCCAGTGAACCTGAGTGGGCCTAACAGAACCAACACTTTCTGTTCATTTCCCAGGGTTCTGAAAACTATTGGCCTTGGGAATCTCTCTCTCTGTCTCTGTCCCCTTGTCTCTTTGTCTCCCCTTGTCTTTTTCTCTCTCTCCTCCTGAACCCTTCCTTCTTAAACTGCTAGGAAACTTTGGGTACACTGCATATCTGTATAATCATTCTCTAAGATGTGTTTAGATTCTTCACTGTGGAAAAGCCGTGATAGATCTCCCTTAGCCATCTAATTCCAGGTTGGCCCCCTGTGTCCCAGGGGTCTTCCTTCATGTTGGCAAAGACAATTTGGATACTGACAACAGGGTTGTTTTTGTTTTTTTAACTACTGTGTTACTTTTTTTTTTGTCCCTGAGTGTTGTGCTTGGCTAACCAAAAGGTTAGCAGTTGGAGTCCACCCAAAGGTGATTTTAAAGAAAGCCCTGGCAATCTACTTGCGAAAAATCAGCCTCTGAAAACCCTGTGGCATACAGTTCTACTCTGACACACACGGGCTCACCATGAGTCAGTGTCAACTCAATGGAAACTGGTTTCATTACATTTTTTAGCAGTATTCTAAACATCACAATATTAATCTGTGTTACTGTTTAGTCAATATTAGTATATTTGCACGATCAACATTTTTCATCCTATATATCTTTCATATTTTTCTTTGGATGTGCCTTTAAGCTAAACAAAGAAGCATAATTCTGCCAGATTTCCATTTTCTTTCTGTATTTCCCTGTCCTTTGGACTGCTGTTTTGTAGAACATTCTGATTTATAAGGAAATGATCTCTCAGAAGTGATGACATACAAGAATTTTAAACCCTGTAAGTATTGGGTTTGTTTCAAAACTTATAATACTGAATTTTAACTGTGTTCAACATTCCAATTAGCATTCTGAGAATTCTTTTATCTCAGCTATGATGCAAAATATGAAGTTGAAAGTCAATCACAAGGAGACATAATATTATTTACACACAATTTAGAACTTGTTTTGTTTTGTGTTTGGGCCAGAGAGAACACTAGGAAAAGAATGATTACTATTTTCAGATAACTTCAGTTTCAATTTTGCAATATATATATAACCAATTAAAAGAGTTCTCAGGATTCTTTTAATCAACTGCGAGATACTCCCTTGGTAAGATACAGAATGTATATGAATATGTGAGCTTTTGTCTTATTTTTCTCAAATTTATGAAACTGCTTTTTTTTAGGTTATAGGCTAAAAGTGAGAAGAGTTTTACAAACGTTGTTTATATTTGTTTTTGTCTGACTAATGGCCGATCATATCACATAATGCTTGGGGACAGCTCTAGTACACACAGACAGGCCAAACGTCATTGAAGATAAGCCAGTCACAATGCGTGGTCTGTGATTGCACCAGATACCTGCATAAGAAAATTCCTCACAATAAAAGAAATTCACTTAAGGGAAGTACAAACTATATTAGTGAATTATCTCTGGTAATTGTTATTTTCTCATGAAATTAAGAACATGTCCTGCTGGATATTCATGACTGTTTGGGCAACTACCCAGTTAATTTATCATTGTCGTTGTTAGGTGCCATAGAGTTGGGTCCAACTCATAGCGACCCTATGTACCACAGGACAAAACACTGCCTGGTCCTGCGCCATCCTCACAATTGTTGCTATGTTTGAGGCCAGCTGTTGCAGCTACTGTATCAATCTCTCAGTTAATTCATATGGGGTGCCAGAAGTCACAAGGAGACACAGACCTGGCTCTCTCCCACACAAAGGTGACCAGAGACCCTTGATTAATGCCTTGTTTTCATATTCATGATAAATGTTGTGGTATTAAGTTCGTAATAAAAGCTATTCTTAAGCAATAACAGATTTTTACAAAATCTAGGCTTTGCTTCCATAAGCTGAGCTGTAGAATTGGGGTTGTAACTACAGTAACACTTGGGTGAATTTAACCCAAAGGAATTGACAGCTTAATAAAGATAAATGAGATCGTATCCAGGCATTTTGGCAAAACATTTTCTGCCTTATGTAGTTTATCTTAAAATATGTTAAAAATTCATTCTTTGGAATGTTAAACAATGTGTCTTCTATAATATAATAATTTAAATAGCATTAGAATGTACTTACTAGATCCTTCTTAAGGTTCTGTTTATGGATTGAAAGTATTGTTTTAATCACTTGAGCTGAGACGATCTCTACTTTCAACACTGAGTCAAAGGAGAGAGAATGGCACGATTCATCAGAAAGTTTATTATTTGGGCATTAACACATTTGATTGATTCTAATTGAAAAGTAACCCTTGACTCTTATCATCCCTCCCCACCCCATTGTCATTGTCTCTGTTCCAACTTTCCTTATTTCTAACATGGCGCCAGACAGTAGCCTCCTCTGTAGCCTTTGGGCCTCCAGTCTCACTTTCCCACAATCCACGGTCTCATCTGCAGGAGTGTAGCCTTTTAACACTTTGTTTCTTAAAGCTTTAGCATTTTCCAATTGCCTACACTTCTCAAAATGCAAATTTCTAATATGAAAAATTAATTTCTCCACAATTTTCCTCAAATCCACTTTTTCAGCTTTAACTGCAACCATCCATACCCACTCCAAATACCCTAAACTCTAATTCCTTATCACAATGACTAATAACACAAAATGTTTAGTCAGTCAGATTACCTGGGTTCTAATCCCTGATAATCTGATTCTAGAGGTGTGAAATGGGGACAAAGTACTTAACTTCCCTAAACTTCAGTTTTCCTACCTGCAAATGAAGATCAAAATGGTTGCTGTGAATATTAAATGACATATATTAATATTCAACAAAGGCATCTAGTATCATCACAGTAAATAAACACTTTATTCATTCTTACTTCCATGTTTTTGCCCAAAACCATTTGCCTGATATGTCCTGTCCTCCTGACATCCTTTTGACAGATGAACTCCTCTGTCTTTCAAAATCTGGCTAAGATGGCCACTGATTTTGAAAAGCTTCCTTCACGATCTCACTTAGGAAAAAGGTAATTTTCCCCAGTGCAATACTCTTACAGCATTTTGTGCATATTGCACTGTTACAACCTGTATCTTCATAGATAGTATATGTATCTTCTCCTCTAGACTGTAAGATTGAAATAGGACATAAGAATATTTTTGGCTTTCTCTTGTATTCCCAGACTCAGGGGGAAAAAAAACTTCAATATATTTGTCTTGAAAGATTCTCATGAAATCAAATTTGGTCTTAACAGAAACATAGAGACACAGAATGAAATAGCCAAATCAGATCATCAAACGTTCTAGCTCTAAGAGTCTATGATTCTGTGTGATTTCATATTTTAGTGTCATATTTCAATTTTCCACTTTATCTAAAAATTTGAAATGATAGTTTATTAAGACTTAGAAATCTTTTCTATATTTCTCCTTGCCCTGTAACCTAAATTGATTGCTTATAAAGGGGAAATTATTGTTAGGCATCGAGATAGTCAGCAGATGATTCGTAAGAATGACACAATTATTCATCTCTATATGTTATCGGTAATCTAAAGATATTGTGTCTGAGACTCTAGTAAAATTTTTCCAGAAAACAGCAAATGCTGGTGAGGTTGTGGGGAGATTGGAACTCTTACATATTACTGGTGGGATTGTAAAATGGTATAACCACTATGGAAAACCATATGGTGCTTCCTCAAAAAGCTGGAAATAGAAATGCCTTATGATCTAGCAATTCCACTCCTAGGTATATATCCTACAGATTTAAGAGCCATCAGAGAATAGAAATATGCACGCCATTGTTATGGATTGAATTGTGTCCCCCAAAAATGTGTGTCAACTTGTCTAGGCCATGATTCCCAGTATTGTGTGATTGTTCACCATTTTGTTATCTGATGTGATTTTCCTATGTGTTGTAAATCCTACCTCTATGATGTTAATGAAGTGGGATTAGCAGCAGTTATATTAATGAGGCAGGAGTCAATCTACAAGAATAGGTTGCATTTTAAGCCAATCATTTTTAAGGTATAAAAGAGAGAGGCGAGCAGAGAGACAAGGAGACATCATATCACCCCAAGAAAACAGTGCCAGGAGAACATTATGTCCTTTGTACCCAGGATCCCTGTACTGAGAGGCTCCTTGACTGGAAGACTGATG
Organism: Trichechus manatus latirostris; assembly: GCF_000243295.1. NCBI lineage: Eukaryota > Metazoa > Chordata > Mammalia > Sirenia > Trichechidae > Trichechus > Trichechus manatus. The sequence goes on along the minus strand of NW_004444388.1, from coordinate 166,440 downwards.
ACAAGGACCATTCCCTGGAGCTGGCACCCTGAATTCAGACTTCTAGCCTCCTAGACTGTGATAGAATAAATTTCTCTTTGTTAAAGCCATGTATTTGTGGTATTTCTGTTATAGCAGCACTAGATAACTAAGATACTCATGTTCATTGCAGCATTATTCACAATATCAAAAAGATGGAAACAACCTAAGTGTCCATCAATTGATGAATGGATAACAAATTTTGGTACATACATAGAAGGGAATACTGTGAAACAATAAAGATAATGATGAGTCCGCAAAACATATTATAGCATGGATGAATCTGGAAGACATTATGCTGAGTGAAATAAGTCAAACACAAAAGGACAAATATTGCACAATACTACTTTGATAAAAAGTCGAGAATAGCTATACACACAAAAAGCAACTTTCTTTGATGGTTACCAGGGATGGGAAGGGGAATCATTTACTAGATAGTAGACACATGTTAACTCTGGTGATGGCAAAGGCTATACACAATATGGGGGAAGTTAGCACAACTCGATCAAGGTAAGTGAAGACACTGAGAGGTACACAAGAATAAAGAACAGCTATGGTGAATGCTATAACATACACAATTTTACAACAGTACTAACAAACAGAAAGTATGTGAGTGGTTACCTAGGTAGATATGTATGTTATATGGTTGTGGGAAGGCTTATGGAGTACATGAATGTGCATATATAGGTATATTTGTGAGCATATGTATACACATATTTGTATGTGCTACATATATATTCACATATACAATAAAGCACATATGGGGCACAGTTAGGGATACTTCCTAGACATATCCAAACACCTCGTGGCATTGATTTACTGGGTTTGAAGACTCAGGACCAAAATCCCTGAAACAACCAGGTCAATTGGCATAACTTAATTCATAAAGATAGTGTTCTACATCCTACTTTGGTGAATAGCATCTGGGGTCTTAAAAGCTTGTGAGTGGCCATCTAAGATACAACTATTGGTCTTTTCCCACCTGGAGCAAAGGAGAGTGAAGAAAACCAAAGACTCAAGGAAGAAATTAGTCCACAGGACTAATGGCCCACACTAACCACAGCCTCTTCTAGCCTGAGACCACAAGAACCACCAACTGTTCTGACCAAGGACACAATAGAAGGTCCCAGTTATGATGAGAGAAAAATGTATAACAAAACTCAAATTCATAAAAAAGACCAGACTGGACTGATAGAGACTAGAGGAACCCCCAAGACTATAGCCCTAAGACACCTTTTTAATCTGGAACTGAAGCCACTCCTGAAGGTCACCTTTCAGCCAAATAATAGATTGGCCTATAAAATAAACAATAACACCCATGAGGAATGTGCTTCTTTAAACAATCAACTATACAAGACCAAACAGGCAGCATTTATACACTCACAGTGTGAGTGACATTGGTTACAATCCCTGAAATGTGTCAGCCCTCTCACCATTTCCACCCTACCTCCCCCATTTCCATCCATCCATTTTCCCTGCACCTCCTTGCCTTCTCATCTTTGCTTTTAAGGTAGATGCAGCCATAGTTGGAATCAACTCGACGGCAATGGGTTTAGTGTTTTTGGTTTAACGAATGTCACAGAACAATTTGTGTATGAATTGTTGAATGGGAATCTGATTTGCTGTGTAAACTTTCATCTAAAACACAATAAAATATTCAAAAAAAATTTTCCAAAGCATTTTTATTTACTATATGCTTGCTCTTAGTGTTCTATTAATCTATTATAATGCAGTTATGTTGATGCATGCCTTACCTAGAAACATTAATTTTACACAGAAACAACAGCATAAAGAAGGATAAAAATCATATTATATTCTAGGACAGAATCAAGATCTACTTTTTATTTCAGTAATGGTAGCTGAAGAAAGGGAAAAAAAATTTCTAGAAGAATTTGAAAAGAGAAATGTAATTTTAGTCATTGTGGTTAGAAGGGGCATTCATTGTATAATTAAAAATTCCAAAGTGTACAGAGAAGGCTGAAAGCCATGTTATTTGGTGCCAAAAATAACACATTATTTTAAAGTAAAGCAATCTCATCTTTGGAGCATGGAAAATCTAAGACTGTGAAAAGTGTGCTTTCTGAGATCTGTCTGAGCCTTAGCTGTCTGAGCCTTCGTGAAGGTGTTAAATCTGTCATAGAATAGAAAATCCTGTCCTCCTTGAGCCAACTATCCAGTTTTCTGCCACCTACGTTTAATTTTGGCTGAAAAATTGTTTTGAGTAAAGATAAATGTCTCGTCTTTTATTGTTTAGGTGTGCGAGCACCAAGGCCCACAGCAAAGGAAGACAGTCTAGTCACAGTCCGGTTCCCCAGGTTGGGGAACTCCTGTTACTGTAGATGTTCGTAGAGAGTCATCCAATGATTGTAAGTTATGTTAGATCTTAGGCGCACCGCTGACTTGCTGTGACATTTTTGGCAAGTTATTTTTTTCTGAAGCTTGGTTTCCTCGTCTGTAAATGTGATAATGATAGTATCTGCCTCTTAAGATTGTTTCTGTTGTTGTTAGCTGCCCTTGAGTCAACTCCAACTCAGGGCAACCTTATGTATAACAGAACAAAACATGGCCCAGTGCTGTGCCATCCTCACAATCATCAATATGTTCAAGTCCACCATTGTGGCTATTGTGCCTGTCCATCTCACCGAGGTTTCCCCACGTCCTTGTTGACCCTCTACTTCACAACATGATGTCCTCCTATAGTGACTGCTGGTTCCTGATGACGTGTCCAAAGCAAGTGGGTCAGACAATGTTCTGCTGTGATCCGTAAGGTTTATCACTAACTAATTTTTGGAGGTAGATTGCCAAGGCTTTCTTCCTAGCCTGTCTTAGTCTGGCAGCCCTGCTGAAACCTGTACACCATGGGTGACCCTGCTGGTATATGAAATGCCAGTGGCATAGCTTCCAGCATCATAGCAACATGCAAGCCACCACAGTACTACAAATTGGCAGACCACCCTAGAATTGTAGTAAGGATTAAATAAGAGAACAGAGTGCTTAGCATAAAGCCTGGCGTATAATTGTTGCTAGGTGCCGTTGAGACAATTCCAACTCACAGTGACCCATGAGACAGAGTAGAACTGTCCCATAGGGTTTTCTAGGCTGTAATCTTTATGAGAGAAGATCTCTGTCTTTTTCTGACAGATCTGTTGAGTGGGTTGGAACCACCAAACTTTCGGTTAGCAGCTCACCGCTTAACCATTTCGCCACCAGAGCTCCTTAGTGGTATACATCATCCAATAAAAGGTAGTTTATATCTTCATTATCATTTTATTATTGGAGCTAGTAAGCAACTTGAGGCTAGGACCATGTCTATTTCTTAGTGGACACCCAATACTACCGTATGTATTTTTACCCAAATAGTGTGCACCTTCTACGTTTGTTTGCCAGTTGCACCCTCCCCCTGCAAGGTATTTTCATAAGCACCACTATGCCTGTTTTCTTTCTATGTTGCTGTGAAAAAATTAGCATAGTGCGCTTATGAAAATACCTTGATGGGGGAGAGCATGGTTGGCAGACAAACCTAGAAGGTACATGTTATTTTCATAAAAATACAGTAATACTCTAGGCCAGGGGTTGGCAAACTACAGCCTCTGGACGAAATCCAGGCCACATCCTTTTTCTGCAAATGAATTATTACTGGCACACAGCCGTGCCCATTCATTTACATGTTGTCTGTGTCTACTTTCCCTGGCAGATTTAGCTAGTTAGTATAGCCTGTAGATCCTTAAATACTTATTAATTGACTGCTTACAGAAAACATTTGCTTGCTGACTCCTGCACTAAGTCCTTGTTACTTAAAGTGTGGTCCTAAGATCAGCAGCATCTGCATCACCTGGGAGTTCATTAGAAATGCAGAGACTTGGGCCTCAACCCAACCTATGGTACCAAAATTTGCATTTTAACAAAATCCTGACATTATTCACATGCAGAATAAAGGTTGAGAAGCACTGATCTAGGCCATGGGTCAGCAAACTTTTTTGTAAAGGGCTAGATAATAAATATTTAACCTTTGTGGCCATCCAGTCTGTATTGCAACTATTTAACCCTGCCTTTGTAACTCAAAAGCAGCCATAGACAATATGAAATGAATGGGCCTGGTCCTATCCCAACAAAACTATTTACGGACACTGAAATTCTAATTTTGTATTATTTTCACATATTAGGAAATATTTTTCTTTCATGTTTTTTTCAATCATTTAAAAATGTAAAAAACACCCTTAGTTCATGAGCCATACAAAAACAGGCAGGAGGCTAGATTTAGCACATACGACAGAGTTTGCTGAGTCTAGGGTACTGCCAGGGAGGCCCCGGGTGGTGCAAATTGTTAACACACTCAGCTGCTAGCTGAAAGGTTGGCAGTTCGAGTCTACCCAGAGGCACTTCGGAAGAAAGGCCTGGCAATCTACTTCCAAAAAATTAGCCGTTCAAAATCCTATGGAGCACGTTTCTACTTTGACACATGTGGGGTCACCATAACTAGGAATGGACTCAATGGTAACTGGTAGTAACTGGTAGGCTACTGCTACATCAGTCTTTAGCCAATACTTTATCTCCCTCTTCACTCTCCACAAGACTCTAAACAGCTAGTTTGTATTTTTTAGCATATGTGACTTTAGAGAGTTTACTATTTACTTATCTAACTTCCCAGAATACATGTCTGCTTCTCTAGTATAATTTTGTAATATTAAAAAAAAAAAAATGAGGAGTCCTTGTGGCACAATGATTAAGTGCTCATCTGCTAACCCAAAGGTCAGCAGTTCGAACCCACCAGCATCTCCATGGGAGAAAAGACTGGGCAATCTGTTCCCATAAAGATTAAAGCCTAAGAAACCATATGGGGCAGTTCTCCTCTGTCCTATAGGGTTGCTGTGAGTCAGAATTAACTCAACACACAACAACAATAATATAAAAATATAAAGTTCCCATCAAATGATGTAATGTTGTCATATCCTTTTTCATTCACAGAATAGACTATAACACAGAGAGGATAAGCTAGCAGTGTGTGTACACACACATGCACACATGTATTTATATTTTTATGTTTTTATGTTTATATGTGTATTTACCTCTGAAGGATTAACAAACTGAGCATAATGAAGAATTCTTTTGGCCCCAAACCAACCATATTGAACGTTTTTAAACATGCAACAATGATTCAAGTCTCCTTATTTGAAATATGAGCTTTAAGATACACGGTGCTTAAGAACAAATTGGTCTCATAAAAGAAGCTTAGTTCAATGAAATCTTTCATTTACATTCAAACTTTATTGAAGCTGTGCTCAAAAGCATAAAGGGGTGACCTGTCACTAATGGTGGATAAATGAGAGGGCTTTGTTGAATTAATTCAACATTAATAATTTAGGTTAAGCAGTTTAAGAAACATGATAGTGCTCAAGATTCATTAGAAGCAAAAACTATATGAGCAATCCTACAAGAAACATTCATTTTTTTTACTATATATATATATATATATATATATATTTTAATTTTTAACCTTAATGAGTGTCTTAGAAAAGGTTTTGACTCTTGGTCTAGGCTAATGCCACATCTGTGTGTTGGGGGGCATATTTTTTTATTTTTACCTTAAGGACTTTTATTTTTTAACACATTTTCTCTTTCGTTTTTAGATAATTTATTCAATGGGATATAAGGCTGAGATAAAGACTTTCCTACTTAATGTGACAAGTCCTTTAACTGTAGATCATTCGCTAATGACTTATTCCTTCCTCCTCCTCAGTGCATCAATCAGGAAGACTTTAGTTGCAAGAAACAGAAACTTCTGGCTTAACTAGATGAAGTCATGTGACATTTATTATTTTCAATGAGAAATTCTGAAGTAGGGAAGTTCCAGGGTTGCTAAATTCAAAGCCTCAACAATATCATAAAGGACTAATGATCTTTCCATTTGTCCACACCACACTCTTCAGGATATGGGTTTGTCCTCAGGCTAACAACCTCATATCATAACCAGGGAAGGTCATATTCAGTAGAAAATACTGTTTTTTTCTGTGTAATTTTTTTAAGTCTGACAAATTTTCCCCTAAGCCCCCTCTGCAGAAGATTTTCTTGATGGCTTATTGTCCAGAAATACATCACATCTATTACTAAAATATGAACTGGCAAGCACAATGGAATTAACATATTGGATTAAGAAAGCACATGGCCATGGGAAGGTGGTTAAATTACCTAGAAACAAAAAATCAGTGTCCTATTAGGAAGATGAAGGGGGAAGCGGGGAGGAGGTACTATTGAGTAGTCCAACAATACTTGAAGTTACACCCAGAATTAGTATTTAGCAATTTGCTGCCAATAAAATTTATCCCATTCACCAGCTAGAATTAATTTGAAGGTACCTAGTTAATTTTCAGGGAACAGATGCCCCTGGGAGAACACACATCTAAAGCAGCAGAAATATAATTATAGCATTAAAGGCACATACTACCATGAGAAAATAACTAGAGAAGTTGGTAACAGCTAATTCTAACACGTTTCAACAGACCAGTGTCCAACATGTGATTCAGACAGATGGAATTCACAGCATTCACCCAGGCAGGCTCCAGACAACTTTCTCTATAATATGATTAGTTCCAAATAATATAATTGCTGACCAACTGGAATCTGCATTATTTTTAGATCCTTCTGTCCAGCTGCGTCAAAATACTAGTCGGTATAATAACAGTCCATTGGCTCTTGCATTCTTCTGATACTTTTGTTGTCTTGCTGGCTCTTGATCACAACTCTACAGTCATTCCCATTTTCATTGTGTTTGCACTTGTCAATAGCAACCAACACTTGCCCTCAGAGGTGAAGATATTAGGGACTCGTGGGGACTGTGTAAAACTGGAGAGCAAGCACTCCCCCTAAAGTGACTGACTGCTTCTCAGCTTAGCTGACTAATGTTACATGGAAATATGGGCTCAGTATAGAAAGATGTTTTAATTTTTTCAAGAGAAATCAGGAATCTGGATGTTTATGTAGTGATTTTCCAATTTGTCAGTGTTGGCAACTACTGGGTACTGGTTACATGAATGTGTTCATTTAGTGAAGATTCCTTGAGCTGTATATTTTGATTTGTGTATTATTCTATATTAAATTATAACATACACTTCAAAACAAATTTTACTTTGTTGTTGTTGTTAAGTGCTGTCAAGTTGGCTCCAACTCATAGGAATCCTGTGTATAAAAAATGTTACCCATTCTGCCCCATCCTCACAATTGTTGCTATGTTTGAGTCCATTGTTGCAGTCACTGTGTCAAACCATCCCACTGAAGGTCTTTTTTTGCTCACCTTCTACTTTACCAAGCACGATGCCCTTTTCTAGAGACTGAACGTCATGTCTAAAGTAAATGAGATAAAGTCTCGCTATCCTCACTGCTAAGGGGTGTTCTGGCTGTACTTCCTCCAAGACAGATTTGTTTTTCTTCTGGTGGTCCATGGTATGTATATTCAATATTCTTCGCCAACACCACAATTTGAATATGTTCAATTCTTCTTCTATCTTCCTTTTCATTGTCCAGCTTTTGCATGTATATGAGACAATTGAAAATACTACGGTTTGAGTCAGGCTCACCTTAGTCATCAAAGAAACCTATTTGCTTTTTAGCACTTTAAAGAGGTTTTTTGCAACAGATTTGCCCAACGCAATACATCGTTGGATATTTTAACTGCTGCTTCCATGGACATTGTTGATACAAGAAGAATGAAATTCTTGACGACTTCACTTTCTTCACCAAACAAACAGAAAAAGTTAAGTTAAAAAAAATTAAAAATAAAAACATTCTCCAGCCCCAATACAACCTAGAGGCCACTCATTTGTGACTCCTGGTGGAACTGTCTCTTACAGCTTCACATCAAGCTCCTGCAGGTGGGAAGAAACAGGGCTTGGCGATGCCGTCGCTGATGAGTGATTGAGGATTGAACCAAGATTGTAAAATATCTTCCTCTCAGCCCTGACTGTCTCTCTTAGTGTCTACCAAGCAGCAGAACCTGCAGAAAACTTGGTGAGGACAGAGCACAGTTTCTGTGACCCAGTTGGTGGAGGAGTAGGGCAGACAATTACTATTTATTTTTCTCAACTATTTCCTCAAGCTAGGATGGCAAGACTTCATCTCACTTATTTTGGACATGTTATCAGGAGGGAGCAATCCCTGCAGAAGGCCATCATGCCTGGTAAAGTAAAGGGTTAGTGAAAAAGAGGAACACCCTCAGTGAGATGGTTGACACAGTGGCTACAACAATGGGCTCAAGCATAGCAACGATTGTGAGGATGGCACAGGACCGGGTGACGTTTCGTTCTGTAGTACATAGGGTCGCTATGAGTCGGAATCAACTTGACGACACCTAATAACAACAACAGGAAAGGAAAACCTATTCTAAATATAGCCTATTCTAAATTTATTCTAAATATGACATAGAAAGAGTCTCAAACAAATTTTCTTTTTGCAATTTAAACGTCTAGGTTAGAAATAGATTGATATTCGTTAATGTAATCTGGAGCTGATATGTTTTAGTGACAGTTATTTCGCTTGCCTTCCTGTTATGCTTTGCTCTTTTTTAATATGTGTAACTATATACTGAGTATAGGAGTCCCTAGGCAGCACAAATGGTTAAGCACTGAACAGTAGTTTTCAGTTCAAACCCACTTAGAGGTGACCTGGAAGTAAGGCCTTGCAATCTGCTTCCAAAAGGTCACAGCTTTGAAAACCCTATGCAGTGCAGTTCTGCACACATGGGGTCACCATGTGTCAGAATCAAAACTAACAACAAAAACAACATATACTGAGTAGTTTAGGATGGGATTCTCTCTTAGCAGTCATCACAATAAAGTAGTTTTGTTTGAGACCTATTTCTTTTGAGTATTTCACTGCAAAAAAAAAAAAAAAAATATGGCAATGTTATTCTTTCTTTTTCCCATGAATGTTTTGAGGACATATTTAAACATTTCAATTTATGAGAATCTGGCTTCTTCCTTGGCTGAAAATTGAAAAATTGAAAAGAAAAAATTTTCTTTTACTATTTCAGCAGGAAAGAATAAGGTGGTTAAATATGACCATGTATCTAGAAATAAAATGCTACACTCCATGAAGGAACTGTGAGAATTCACAACATGGATGTATTGTAAACAACTCAGAAATATAGCATAAGAGAATTGGAACATAAGTGATCTTATTAAACTAATCTTATTAAAATAAGCAAAATAGCCCTAAATTAATTCTATTGGTTTTGCCTAAGTAGGATAAAAGAAAAAGATATCAGTAAATAATCGACAGTATTAAGTTTCACCATTCTTGCAACTTAAGGATGAATTGTAGCTTGAGAATTTTTCGAAGGTTTAATAAATACTGTTGTTGTTGTTAGGTGATGTTGAGTTGATTTTTGACTCATAGCAACCCCATGTGACAGAGTAGAACTGCCCTATAGGATTTTATAGACTGTAATCTTTATGGGAGCAGATTGTCAAGTTTCTCCTACAGAGCCACTGAGTGGGTTTAAACTGCCAACCTTTTGGTTAGCAGCCGAGCACTTAACCATTTTGCCACCAGGGCTTCATAAATGCATAACTGTTGTTGTTGTGTGCCGCCAACTCTATTCTGACTGGTAGCAACCCTATAGGACAAAGTAAAACTGCTCCATAGGGTTTCCAAGGCTGTAATATTTATGGAAGTAAACTGCCACCTCTTTCTTCCATGGAGTGACTGCTGGATTTGAACCACTGACCTTTAGGTTAGCAGCCCAGTGCTTAGCCACTTCACCACCAGGCCTAATTATTTCCCTTTATTCCCAAAGTTGTTCTCAAACAGCTTTTTGGAGAACCATCTAGTCCTTGATAGTGCTCAGTCTTGGTTTATGAACAAGAGAAAAATAATTTATAAAAAATAGAATCTTTTATGTAATGACCTCTGTGTGTGTATGTATGTGTGTGTGTGTGTGTGTGTGTGTGTGTGTGTGTGCTCTATACACTGTTTATAATGGACACTTGTCAGAATAAGGACAGAATTAGAGATTGGATTCTTAAAAGTCATAGCTACTACATCAGAGCCCTGGAGAAATTATTACTCAGAAGCTGCCAGGATTCTAAGAAATCAACCAGTTAAGTCTAAGGCATGGAGGTCGGGAAATTTTAATTAAAAGTTCACTATCTAACCTAAGGTGACTTGAGTACTACTATAAATGTTTATGAGGTTTTATCATATACCATTAAGGTTCATAAAACATATCATTTATGCACACAATAACCAATTGAGTGAAACTCTAAACATCCTACTCACCATCTAGCTAAAAGAATCAAGGACATATCTTGACTCAGAATATTGCTCTAGATTCTACCTGGATGAGAAAGACTAAATACCAGAAATGTAGCCAAAGACAACCAAGCTACTGTCCTTTTTCCTTTCTCTCTAAAAGGCACTTAACAATACTTACCTGCTCCAGGCAGGTAAGATGTTGGTTTATGTAAATTTGCATTTATACAAGGTGATGATGCATTGAAATCTGAAGCAATGTTTTGGTCTTTTCAGAAACAAGAGAAAAGTGGGCAAAAAGCATTCCTTGTATCTGTACTTCAATCAGTTATTTTTGCTGCTTTGGCTTTTTTGGAATAGAAGATGAGATTCTGCTGGAGATCAGACTAGAATAACACTTACTTTGCCTAACTCACTTCTTGAAGGTTCTTCCAATCTCATGAAGTCCATGATTCCAGACCCTAACCACAGCAAATCCATACTGTCCCATAACAAGAAGCCCTTCAGATGAATAATGACTCTTCCAGTCTATCTGACTTTATTAAAAAAAGAAAAACGCAGGCTATTAAATGATCCAAGATTTCATTCTAAGACTTGCTGTCTACTATTTAATCAATATTCCACATACCCCAATTTAAATCTTTCTTCTTCAATTGAAAAAAAGGGGAAACATTTCTACCACTACCACCGACCACTGCCAGGCGCTAGGAGGAGCAGTACCTTACAGATCCCTTAAAGATATCCTTGAGCACTCCTTGCCTCAGACTTTCCTGTCTGAAGAGACCTTTGAAGAAGCTTATTCACAGGCCAACATTAGTTCGTTGGTATTAAAAGACATTTTGTGTTACTATTGAGAAAATTTCACCAACACTGTAGGCCACTCATGAGGAGTTTCAGAATAATGAAGACAAAATTTATATTGTTTTAGTGATTTCAAATATCACCATGTGGTCGGGAAAGAAATTCCCATAATAACAAATATTTAGATCATGAAACACAAATCAAGACATATTCTGTTACTTCATAATTATTTTTAAAATTATTTTTAAATTCTAAATGTATCTGTGCTTTAACCAGTTATTTTTGCTACTTTGGCTTTTTGGAATAGAAGATGAGATTCTGCTGGAGATCAGACTAGAATAAGCCTTACCTTGCCTAAATTCCGTCCATTCTTTCTATCAGTGGGAATATGAATAGCTCTACTTGTTAAGATTTCTAGGGGTTAAGAATGAAAAGCAAAACAGGAAGTAAGTTTGGTCTGTTTAAGTCCTAACTGAGTTAAATTGATTGCTACAATATCAGCTTATCTTACCCAGCTTACAATCATTCCTAAGTTTAACTATTTGCATTAATTACATTTGCTGTCTTTCTTCTCTGTCCAGCTTGGTGAGGAGGTTGTAAAGAGCCAAATCAGGTCTGTAAGTTCTTCATGACCCAGGTCTTTTTCTCACTATCTTTGCCAGGCATTGCGTCTGCTCCTTTCGTTTCTGTGACCCTCCTAGTTACTGGTTGCTGGCCTGTCCTTCAGTGACCACTCTTGTCATCTTTCAGTTCCTAAAGCTGACCTGATTGCTGTTCCTTTGAATGAACTCTGGGCTCCAATCTCTATCCTCTCAGTTTCTATGTGTTTTCCTGGTACTTGACCATACCAGTCCAGCCTTCCCACTTGCCCCCATCCCCATGTCATGAATGCTGTAAAACGATAGAAGGGATAATCCTAAAAAAGATAAAGCTCAGACAGAGTGATGGAGCATTACAGACAGTCTTCAATCCCCCTGTCTATTTTGGGATTTAGTAGAGAATGTCAAGATTATAGAATGTTTGATTTGGAAGGCTCTGCCCCTCCTTAAGTTCAGTATAGCCTCTCATTAATCCATTCACCAAATATTTATTGAGTGGCTACAACTTGCCAGGCCTTGAGCTAGGCTCCTGGTATAAAATGGTTGGCAGAGTCATAACCCCTGTTCAAATGAAGCTTAGAGTCTACTGAGGGAGACAGACACTAGTTAAATAATCACAAAAATAAATTTATAATTAAAAACTGATAAAAGCTAAGACAACAAGGTGCACAGAACTGTGAAGGTATATGCAAGGGATAAGAACTCTTGAGGAGGTGGGGGACATTCTAGGTGGAGGGAATAATTAGAGATAGATTTTCTGTAAAACTTCTATAAGTTAAATTCCATGGCCCTCGGTTGCTCAGGCTGCTACCAAGATTCTTTAATTTTGTAAACTCTTATAATTTTGTAAAACCAGGCTTGCAAAACCTGGACTCACCTTGGGTGCAGTATGTACAAAAGTCTTATTGAAGGAGGAAATGTGGTCTATTCAAAGAAAAATTTAAAAGTCCCATGTGGACAGAGCACAGACAGAGGGGTGTAAGATAGGGCTACAGAGTAAGTAGATGACAGGTAACTGCTCAGCTGGAGGGAGAATCAAATATGGTCCTGATCAAATATGGTCCAGCCATCCTGGGGGCTTTTAGTATCACGAGAAAAGGAAGAGCTGACTTTCAATTGAGAAAGTGTAAAATGTCTCACCCATCTTTTTTATTCTTCCTCTTTCTTTTTTATTAGCTTTGTGATAGATTTTTAACTGAAAAGTTGATAATAAAAATCAGAACTGTGTAATAATCATCTGATTATTAACATTGGTAGGTGTCATTCATTCCTTTATTTAAAAAAATTAAAGAAAATATATCTAAATTAGAATGTAGTGTTTACTACACACAAGATGAAACAGAAATAGAAACTTATTACATATTTTTTATCCTCTAACTTACTCAGTGGTTGGGATTTACTATTTTAAGGTGAAAAGAAATTCTTTTTTTTTTTTTTCACCAAAAATCTTGCCTCTTTTACCTCTTTGTCTCTTATTGAGTGATTTTGTCAATTGAATTGCCCTTTCCAAACTTCAGTATTTTATCTGGAAATTTGAATCTCCTATTAACTTTTCTCCAAGTTAAGGGTCACATTTACTTGCTTCTTCACACGTCTGATAATTTTTTATTGGATGTTGGTCATTGTTATTTCACGTTCTGGAGTGCTGTATTTTATTGTATCTTCTAGGTTGGATCTAGAGTAATCTTTACTCTAGTGCTCATTTACACCCACTTCAAAAGTGCAGCTCCTCTGGAGTCTCTGATAAATGCACCATGTATTCACCAAGCTCTCTTTACTTCGGTTGAGGGAAATTCAAATGATTCTCAGAACTTTGCGAGCTCTAGGAATTGTTTAGTTCACAACTCCCTCATAATTGTTTTCTTCTCTCTGATATTTTTCAGTCCAACAATATTTTTGCAGATTGGTATTCTACCAAAGACTCGATGAGACCTATATGAAGATTTCTGGAACTCTTCTTCTGCATAACTCCTTCCTCTCATGTACTATGCCCCACAAATTCTAGTTGCCTTGGCTTCCACAAATGCTGATTTCTGTCTCCACAGCTCACTGAGATAGCCAAGCCTTGATTGATTTCCCCTTTCTGTGTTGCAGTGGAAATTATCTCTAGGCAGAAATTCTGGGAAAGTTTTGGGCTTACTTTATTTTTGTCTCATTTCTCAGGGATCACTGTTATGCTGCCTGTCATCAAGGGCCTGAAGAAAATTATTTCCTAAGTTTTGTCCAGGTTTCTAGTTGTTTATAGATAGAGAATAATTTCACACGCTCTTCTTCCTTCATGACCAGATTCTGACACAGCAATTTAGAATGGAATATATTGAATTTGGTCTTTAAAAATCCTGAGTTTTAATACCTTTGAAATATCATAATAGAATTGAAATGTAATTCAGCTGTGCAAAAAAAAAAAATTAATTGCCTTTGTTATCTGATCTTACACATTCTCAGGCATTCAATTCCTTCTAGTGAAGGAATTAAAACTGGCCAAATAACTCAACTTCATTTGATTTTAAAATATTTAGGGCAAAGAAATGAATTCATTCAATGATAATCACAACTATTTCTTCCCTCTTAAGGAAACTCCCCTACATCTATTTCCTCTGAAACTGTCATCTGGGTCCAGGCAAGCATTGTGGTAAAGGGAAAGGCATCTAGTCCACGTGCTATGTTCTACTGAAGTTTCCCCTTCCCTCCCTCATCACTGGACATCCTATGCCAGTTCCAACTGAAGTATGACTTGTCTGGTCTTATTCCATGATGTTGAAGTGACACCTGCTGCTGATGCCTCTGGGCCTTGTCATTTTCCCTAATCTTTAAGGTCTGCATAGTGACTTCTATCTGATCTACTTATTTTCTTAGAGCTATGACCATTGTTGGGGACTCAGGACCAATCAGCTGATTTCCCTCACCATGACACTGTAGGCGTAATTATTTGAAGCAGCCTACAAATATTTTCTCAGTCATTGCTCTTCTGCCCAGAGACTACATAGCAGCAGCCCTAGGATGAACGCATGGCTTTGCTGACTCCCCAGGGCATTATTACCCAAATAGGCGAGCAGGTCCCTCATAGCTCAACTCTTCCACTAATCTTCCAGATTCTATTCCTCTCAGCGAAAGGAAATTCCTTTTCCCTTACAATATAGTCTCTGTTCTCTTTATGTTATGACTTATTGTAAATACATTAGTCTAGGATTTGAGTGCACCAGGCCCAGATTTTTTAATGTAAAGGGAAGCTTCTTGAATTTAGAAAAAACTTTTGTTCTTTAACAAAGCTTGGCTTTATGACTAAAGTCTTGCAATGGATTCAAAATGTCAGCTTAAATGTTAAAGAGGAAAAATGATCCCTTCGTTCTGTACCTACCTTACCCTGAAGCAATAAATGCCATTGATTCAACAGATGGGGCAGCCACTCAACACCTAGGGACTAGGGAACAACAACAACAACAAATGTCTATTTAATACTTCAAAAATATCATCCCTTTTACCTCCTCTATACTAAATCTTTGCATGAAGATAGACTTTCATCATATCCTTCTCCTTCCTACTAATAGCCACATGGCCCAGTTCTAATAATCAAAACCACCAGTTGCTGTCAATTCCAACTCACGGCAACCACATGTGTCTCAGAGTAGAACCATGCTCCACAGGGTTTTCAATGGTCGATTTTTCAAAAGTAGATCACTCAGCCTTTCTTCTGAGGCACCTCTGGGTGGACTTAAATCTCCAACCTTTTGGTTAGCAGCCAAGTGCATCAATCTTTTGCACCACCCAAGGACTCCGGTTGTAATAATGTTGTTTTGTGACATCAAGTTGATTCCAACTCATAGCAACCCTATATAGAAAGAATTAAAATGTATTGATTGCTTAAAATATGTCAGTAAGTGTTCTAACTGTATCAACTCACTTAATTCCAACAACAACCTTATAAGTTATGTATTACCATTACCACCATTTTACAGAAGGGAAAACAGGTACAGAGAGGTTAAGTAACTTGCCGAAGATCACAAAGACACTTTATCTTGGACAATTACTTAACCTTTAATTTTCAGTATTTTCATCTATAGAATGCTGACGATGATGGCATAATATTTATGAGGCAGCAACTGTAGTAATTAACTAAATGATTCCCAGATCTAGACTGCCTGAGTTCACATTCTGTGTTTCTGAGTTACTAGCTGGATACCTTTGGTTCTTTCATCTCTCTGTATCTTATTTGCCTCAACTATGAAGCAGAGAGGATAATAAATATATCTGCCTCTAAGAATTATTATGAAGTTGAAACGAATTGATATAAATAGCGACTTGAAACAAATCCTAACTTATAGCAAGTCCTCAATAAATGTTAGCTCTTTTCAAAGGTTCACCCTATCTTATCTGAAATCCTGGAGGCCAGGTGAATTTTGGAATTTGGAGACTTTCACACTTCAGAAGTGCAATATGGAGCATCGCTCCAGTGGCATCTGAGAAAGCACTCCATGGCAAACATTAAGATTTCTACAGGAAAACGTATGAGTATTTACTTGAAGTGAGCTAAATAAATAAAGACTAAAAACAGTCTCATGTCAGATTAGATGGGATTTTGCTGCTGAACAAATTATAACAAAATTTTCATTTTCCTAGATTTCTTATTTTAGAATTTCAGATTAGGAATTCTAAACTGTATTATTTCCAACTGTTGTGAGTATTCAATGAGTTGATCTTTGTAAATAAACTAAGCTAAGCACAATGCCTGGCTCTCCTTAAAGCGTGCTCTCCATAAGCTCTCCATAAGTGTGCGTTTGTTGTTGTTATTGAAATTAATACTATTCTCATTGTTATTCTATTAAATCCCCAAAATATTTACAGCTAGAGAAGTATCTTATATTTCCTTTACAGTTTCTCCTAGACATTCCCTCAGACAACTTCACGTGAAGTTTGCCTTTCCTTATTCTATCATATTTTATGCCTGGGCGTGAAACTCATTTATCCCCTTTATCTCCTCCCATCTTCCTAGGTGAACAGCCCATTGTCTGATCCCCTAGACTTGTCTTTATATTCGTTCAGTTCTAATGATGGAAAGAACATAGTATCATAGTAAAAAAGAATAAAACAATGTCTGCCTTTCACTGAGCATTTGCTCTGGGTTCTGTGCTAGATACTTTACATAATTATCTCATTTATCCTCCTAACTACTTTGTGAAGTAGGTATTCTTAGTCCCATTTTACAGAATGAGAAACTGAGACACAAAGAGATTAAACAATTTGCCCAAGGATTTTAGAAAGCACTCCTGAAATTGCTCATGTGCTTTTCTTCTTTCCTCCATGGGAAGAAATCCTAATTTATGTTTTCAAAAAGATACACTAGTCCCCCTCCCCAAACTTTAAGGACCAGTGAAACTATAGCTGTTGTAAAAATACTAGATATTTGGGTGGACTAATGAGTGTTATATAGGAGCCCTGGTGGCACAGTGGTTAAGCTCTCAGCTGCTAATAGAAAGGTCAGCAGTTCGAACCCACCAGCCGCTCTGTGGAAGAAAGATGTGGCAGTCTGCTTCCATAAGATTTACAGCCTTGGAAACCCTATGGGGAAGTTCTACTCTGTCTTATAGGGTTGCTATGAGTCAGAGTAGACTCTATAGTAATGGATAAGTAACTAATGAGTGTTATAAGAAGCCCTGGTGGTACAGTGGTTAAGCACTCGGCTGCTAACTGAAAGGTCGGCAGTTCAAAACTACCAGCGTCTTCGCAGAAGTTGTGACAATTTGCTTCCGTATAGATTTACAACCTTGACAGAGCTGGAGAAAAATCCAGAACAAAATTCAAACTCACAAAAAAAGACCAGACTTACTGGTCTGACAGAGACTGGAGAAACTCTGAGAGTATGGCCCGGGTACCCTTTTAACTCAGTACTAAAGTCATGCCTGAGGTTCACCTTTCAGCGAAAGGTTAGACAGGCCCATAAAACAAACAATAATACACGTAGTTCAACCATGTATACAAGACTAAATGGGCACATCAACCTAGGGACAAGGACAGGAAGGCAGGAGTGGACAGGAAAGTTGAACAAATGGAAATGCGGAGCCCAAGTTTGAGAAGGAGAGAGTGTTGACACTTCGTGGGGTTGGCAACCAATGTCACAAAACAATATGTGTGTTAATTGTTTAATGAGAAACTAATTTGCCTGTAAAACTTCACCTGCAACACAATTAAAAAAAAAAAAAGATTTATAGCCTTGGAAACCCTATGGGGCAGTTCATCTCTGTCCTATACTGTTGCTATGAGTCAGAATTGACTCCATGGCGATGGGTAATGAGTGTTATCAGATTTCAAATTCAGACGGGATTTATTTACAACATCCCCCTCTGATAGTGTAACACTTACTACTCTGTGAGGATGGGGTTTAAAAGATATCCCCGACAATAATACTTCTGAATGGCAAGGCTGCAGGATCTCCAATCAGCTCCCCTCCAACACTGTCCCCACCCCTTCCATCTTGTTCACTCCCCAAATCTGATTTGTGTCCTCCCTGCAGGCTGTCATCCTCACCAGACTAAAATCTCCTTTGGAAGCTGAGGACGTGCCTCATTCCTCTTTCCATCCATACCCAGACTACAACGTTTTACCCACAGTGACTTCTTAATATGCTTTTGATGAAATAAAAACTAAAGCTATACCTCAAGGGAAATCCCAAACTGGCATTTCAACCTCAATTGAGTTATTTTACACAGAAATCGGACTCTGAAAAATCAATTACAGCCCTTACCTTCCTTTGCATTCCCAGAAACTGAGACATCTAGAGGTTCTTGTCAAATAACTGTGAAAGAAAAATTGAAACATTATAATCAATATTTATTTCTCCAGGAAAATATCCACTTAATCATTCCTCTCCTCCAGTGTCTGAAATTATAAAATCTACTCCGCTTTTCCTTCATTCCCTGCATGTGTGGGGTTTAGAGGTGTAGAAGTAAGTGGTAGATAGAAATCCTCGAAAATTAAGTCCAAGCCAGTTCAAGAATAAAAATAATAATAATAATTACACAGACAATCTTCATCATTTCGTTATTTTTCAGTATAGCTTTCCCATAAAATACACTTATATAAGAACAATAAAATAACAGTTTATTTTGAATGATATGACTTCATCTCAATCGTCCACAAAGCATGTGATGCATAGCTATTTAATCTGAGTCTTTCTGTCTTCCAGAAAATGATCTTCGGCCCTTTTTCTTTAATAAAGATCTTATTTGCATGACAGTTTGGGCTTTCACGGAATACTGGCACTATTGTTTTTGTTTTCTTCTAGGACAATGAGCACATCTGGGCAAACAAACTTATGTTTCCGTATTCACTCATGGAATTTCTGGGATCTGCATAGTCACATGTTGACATGTTTTCATGGGAGGATTTAGGGGCAGCAGAAAGTTGAAGACATTAGAGGACTTATCTTACTTAAGTTTAGATTATAGGTCACAGATCAATGAAAATAGAAACATTTTCAAAAGATGATTTTCATGTGATTGGGAACATGACAGTTGTCTACGTGGGGAAAATATTTTTAAATTTTGTGGGGAGGAAATGGGAAGGCACTAAAAGATGGTCCCAAATCTCTATTTGGTATTACCATTGTTCATATGTTACTTTAGGTGTCAAACCACATGGCCCCTCCACTAAAAACTATAAATGAATTTTGAATTTTTTGTTACTAAGCATCAAGAAATAGAAGGATATTTTTCTTTCTTTTTTCTACTTTTTTTTTTTTTTTTAAGGTCACATTCATTGAAATCACTAATATTCCAGGTAATATGAAGATGCTAGGGATTTCAGGGTAGAAAGAGTATGTCTAGCCCTAGTGTTGATTCATAAAACTCTTCAGCAAATTGCATTTTATCACTCCTGTCAAGTGAGCCCATTGAAACAGGAATATTGATTTAATCATACACAGTTTTAACTTTTTAAAAAAATTTTATTGTACTTTAGGTGAGGGTTGACAGAATAAATATTTTCTCATTAAACAATCAGTACATATATTGTTTTATGACATTGGTTAACAACCCCACAACATGTCAACATGCTCCCTTCTCACCTTTGTTTTTGGTGAAAATATACATAGCCAAAGATACACCATTTCAGAAATTTCTACATGTGACATTGACTACGCTCTTCCAATTGTGCTGCTATTCTCACTTTAGATGAAGGTTTACAGAACAAAATAGTTTCTCATTAAACAGTTCATACACATATTGCCCTATGACAACAGTTAAGAACTCCACTGCATGTCAACACTGTCCTTTCTCAATCTTGGGTTCCTGTCACCAGCTTTCCTGTCCCCTTCTGCCTTCTAGTAATGTCGCTGGACTGCTGTGCCTCATTAGCCCCGTTTTGTTTTATGGGGCTGTCCAACCCCTGGCTGAATGGTGAACCTCGGGAGTCACTTGACCACTGAGCTATAAGGGTGTCTGGGGGCCATACTCTCCAGTTTTCTCCAGTCTCTGTCAGGCCAGTAAATCTGGTCTTCTTTTTTCTGTTAGAATTTTCTTCTACATCCTTCTCCAGCTCTGTCCAGAAGCTTCTGTTGTGATCCCAGTCAGAACAGTCAGCGGTGGTAGCCAGGTAACATCTAGCTGTACTAGACTCAGTCTGGTGGAGGCCTTGATAGCTGTGGTCCATTAGTCCTTAGACTAATCTTTTCCTTGTATCCTGTTCTCTTCACTCTCCCTTTCTCCCTAAGGGGTGAGACCAGTGGAGTATCTTAGATGGCCGCTCAGAGGCTTTTAAGACCCCAGACACTACTCACCAAGGTGGAATGCAGAACATTGTCTTTATAAACTGTGTTATGCCGAGACCATATGTTCCCCAAAACCACCATCCCCACAGCCCTCCGCCCAACAATTCAGTCCCTCAGGGAGTTTGGATGTGTCTATGGAGCTTCCATGACCTTTCCTTATACAGGTTGTGCTGGCTTCCACAATATTGTGTACTGTCTTACCCTTCAACAAAGTTACCACTTATCTATTGTCTATTTAGTATTTCCCCCCACCCCTCCCATCCCTTGTAACCAACAAAAATTGTTTCTTTTTGTGTGTAAACTTTTTCATGAGTTTTTATAGTAGAGGTCTCATACAATATTTGTCCTTTTGTGATTGACATATTTCACTCAGCAGAATATCGTCCAGTTTCATCCATGTTCTGAAATGCTTCACAGATTCATCATTGTTCTTTATTGTCGCAAAATACTCCATTGTGTGTATGTACCATAGTTTGTTTATCCATTCATCTGATGATGGGCATCTAGGTTGTTTCCATCTTTTTGCTATTGTGAACAATGCTGCCATGAACATGGGTGTGCATATGTCTGTTCCTGTGATGATTCTTACTTCTCTAGGATATATTCCTAGGAGTGGGATTGCTGGATAGTATGGTATTTCTATTTCTAGCTTTCTAAGGAAGTGCCATGTCATTTTCCAAAATAGTTGTATCATTATGCATTCCCACCAGCAGTGCATAAGGTTCTGATCTCCCCATGGCCTCTCTAACATTTGTTATTTCCAGTGTTTTTGATTCATGCCAGTAATGCTGGAGTGAGATGGTATCTCATTGTGGTTTTAATTTGCATTTCTCTAATGGCTGGTGATTGCGAGCATTTCCTCACGTGTCTGTTGGCCACTTGAATGTCTTGTTTGGTGAAGTGTCTGTTCATTTTCTTTGCCCGTTTTTTAATAGGATTATTTGTCTTTTTGTTGTAGAGGTGTTGGATTTTCTTGTAGATTATGGAGATTAGACCTTTGTCTGACTTGTCCTGTCCAAAAT
>NW_004444388.1:116848-141822 GCF_000243295.1 Trichechus manatus latirostris | reverse complement strand
ATTTACATTCAGTGTAATTATTGATAGATGTGAGTTTATTGCTGTCATTTTGTAGTGCTTTGTTTTGTGGTGCTGATGTTTTCTTTGTTCCTCTTACTCTTCTGTGCTGAATTCCTTTTTTTTTTTGTAGTTTTCTTTTGTTTTTGTAGGTTGTGTTTTTACTGTGACTTTATATTTTTCCTCTTTATTTTTATGAGTAGGTTTGTTAATTTTCTTTGTGGTTACCATGAAATTTACCCTTATCTTTCTAAGTTTGAAGCAGTCTATTATTACTTGGTATCACCTTTCCTTCCTCTCCATTAGAAGGTTCTATACCTGCACCATTTATTCTCTCTTTTATTGTTCTGTTGTTGTCATTTACAGATGAACTGCTCTGATTCCCTGTTATATTTCTTTTGGTTTTGGATAGTCCTTGAGAGTTCATTTCCTGGATTGGTATCTGGCTGGTACGATCCTGCGTCCTGGATTCAGCCTGTGAACAGAATTTGTTTGTTCTCAGATCAAAGTTTGGTTTGGTTTTTACATATTCCCTTAATTTCTGTTTATCTGGAAATGACCTAATTTCACCATCACATTTGAATGAGAGTTTTGCAGGATATATTATTCTTGGCTGGCATTTTTTTTTCTTTCAAGGTTTTATATATGTCATCCCATTGCCTTCTTGTCTGCATGGTTTCTGCCAAATAATCTGAGCTTAGTCTTATTATTTCTCCTCTGTATGTAACTTCCTGTTTTTCTCGAGGCTGCTCTCATGATTCTTTGTCTTTTGTTTTGGCAAGTGTGATCATGATATGCCTTGGTGATTTTCTTTTGGGGTCTATCCTATATGGGGTTCGTTGAGCTTCTTGGATAGCCAGCTTTTCATCTTTCATGATATTGGGGAATTTTTCTGTCAGCGGTTTTTCCATGATCTCTGTGTTTTCTGTTTTCTCCCCCTCTTCTGGTACTCTGATAACTCACAAATTGTTGCTTGTATCCCAAATAATTCTCAGGGTCTCTTCATTTTTGTTCGTTCTTTTTTCTGATTTTTCCTCTAACAGAGTTGTATCCAAGTGTTTGTCTTCAATTTTGCTGTTCCTGTCTTCCACCATTTCAAACCTACTCCTCAGCCCTTCTATGACACTGTCCATTTCGGATATCTTGTTTATCTTTTGGATTTCTAATTGTTGTTTTTGTATGATTTCTAGTTGTGAATTTATTTTAGCATTTTGTACCTGCATTATTTTCCTGAATTCTTCCATTTTTTGATCTGTATTTTCCATGAATTTGTCTGCCTTTTCCTTGAATTTGTCTATTTTTTCCTCATTTCTGTCTGCTTTTTGCTTCAACTCTTGGATAGCTCTGAATATTAGAGATTTGAATTCCCTATCGGGTAGTTCTAGTGCCTTTTCTTCCACTGGAAAGTCATCTGGTGTTTTATTTTGGATGCCTGCTTTCGTAACTGTTTTGATATTTTCTGCTGTCTTTGGGGCATTCGGTGGCTATTTTCCTCATTTATTGATTGCAGATTTGTTTGTTTTGTCTTGCTTTTTTGTTTTATTTGGCCATGTCTGAGCTGGCGGGCTGTGTGTTCTTTGTTGTTTGCTCGTCTTTGGGCAGGATACTTTTCACCTCCTTCTCCAATTGGCAGGGTTAGTCGCTCAGATATGGTACAGCATGGCAGGTCTAGCTGAAGAGGAGTTGCTGGGGTGGGTTGTTTGTGGCACTTACTACGACCACCAGGGTGAGCTGGTAATTAGTGCAGGGTAGGTTCCGGTAGGCGGTGCCTGTGCTGCTTGGTGGTGTGATGTTCAGCGCATGGTGCAGGTAGGCAGGATGGAGGGGGGAGACTGTGATGTGTGGAGCTAAGATGGATATGGGAGAGAGGAAAGAGAGGAGAGAGGAACAGGAGTCAGAAACATACGAACAAACAAAAAATAGTGCTAGGGGAGCTTGCCATTGGAGTGAAGAGATGAGAGACTGTTAAATGGAGAAAGACAAAAAGGAGAAGAAGAAGAAGAAAAAGAAAAGAAATGAATCAATAAAAATTAGAAAGAAAAAAGAAAAGAAAAGCTCCCAGGGATTCCACCGGTGTGGCTACGAGGTCTGGGGAAGTTCTCCCAGGCTTTGAATTACAGCCTGGCTTGATGGCTTAGAGGTGTCACTCAGCACCAGGTATTCAGGGGACAGGAAGAGAAGGATGGTATAGAGAGACGAGGAACTGAGTAATGAAGAAAGACAAAAAAATGGAAAAAGAGGGAAAAGAAAGCAAAACAAATTAAAAAGAAAAAAAAGAACAAGAACCCCCCCTCCTCCGCAGAAAAACAGATAAAAACACAAAAAAAGAAATGCCCTCATGGATCCCTCCACATGTCTGTGCAAACTGAAGGGTTAGGTCCCAAGCCGCGCAGTACTGCCTGGCTAGAATGGGTTCCCAATTCAAGAAAAGAAAAAGAAAACAAACAAACAATTCAAAACAAACAAAAAAGCCCAGGGATCCCACCAGCGTGGCAACACGGACCAGGAAGCAGTTTCACATTTTAGTGGAGTTTCACAGCCTTTCAGGAAGAAGCAAAGATGGTGCACAGAGCTAGGTATTTGAAAGAAAGGAGGCGGAGGTGGTGAGAGGAAGAAATCAAAAGAAGTGGAAAACGCAACACCAGCAGTCAACAAATGGCACTCAGGGAGCAGGCCAGTGCAGGGGGTGGAATCCAAGCAGCCGGTGCTTCCCAGCCAAGAGACTGTGGCTGTGGGAAGCAGAGGAGGCGGAGCGGGGGTGAAGAAGGGTCAGGGTAGGAAAGCATATGTCACTGATTACTGGTTGTTCTGTCTCCTGCTGGAAGCTCTGTAAGCTGCTTTCTCTTACCCCCTGTTCGCTGGTCTCTGATAAGAGTCCAAGATGGCGGATCCGTGCTCCGTTAGCTGATAGGGGACCTCTGCATGCATCTCTCCACGCTCTCTGTTTTCTGTCAGTTCCTTATTCTGTTTGGTGCTTGGCTGAGTTCTTTCTGTCTTCATTTGATGCCTAGGGTTTCAGGATTGCTGTTTTCTCTTTCTGGCTTAGTTTTTTGGATCTTTGCTGTGGAGGGACAGCGTGGTGTTTCTGCCTATATCACCGTGTTGCCCGGAAGTCCACCACAGTTTTAGTTTTTATATTGCAGTTTAGGACTGTGTCACAAAAGTCCCAGAGAATGTATTTGAGTAAATTTTTAGTTTTAATTCTGAAAATCCAGTCAATAATAATAAACGGTAGATAGTAACATTTTTCATAATTTCCAGATAAAATACTGAAGTTTGGAAAGGGCAATTCAATTGACAAAATCACTCAACAAGAGACAAAGAGACAAGTTTTTTGGTGAAAGAAAAAAAAGGAATTTCTTTTCACTTTATGAATAGTAAATCCAAACCAACTGAACAAGTTAAGGAATAAAAAATATGTAATAAAAGGTTTCAGTTTCTGTTTCATCTTGTGTGCAGTCAACATTGCATTCTAATTTAGATATATATTTTTAAATTTTTTAAAAAGGAATGAGTGATATCTACCAAGGTTAACAGATGATTATCATGCAGTGCTGATTTTTAGTATCAACTTTTAAGTTAAAATTTTATCATAAAGCTTATGAAAAAGAAAGAAACCAAAACTCACTGCCGTCCAGTTGATTCTGACTCACAGCAACCCCACTGGGTTTCCAAGGCTTTAAATCTCTAAGGAATTGGACTGCTACATCTTTCTCCCCCAGAACCACTGATAGTTTCAAACTGCTAACCTTTCAGCTAGCAGTCAATCGCTTTAACCACTGAGCCACCAGGGCTTCTATAAAAAAAGAAAGAGGAAGCATTAAAAAAAAATTTAAAAATAGGTGAGACATTCTACAGTTTCTCCCAGGATGGTTACACCATATTTGATTAGGATGCTTCTCCTGCCCATTGAGCAGTTATGCTGATTTCCCCGGCAGCTGACTGGCTCTATCTTAACATGGGGCACTTAGCCGACCACCAGATTATAACATTTCCAAGACTGAAGACTCCTTTTTTCCTAGCGCTTAACATGTCCCTTCTTTCTTTAGAAATTCGGAAACTCAGACTCTTTCCTCAGAGAGATAATATGGAAAATTTGCTGAATCTGGTCTTTTTCATTCTCTCTTTACTTATTCTCTCTTCTTTAACCCTTAAAAAGTAAATAAGGGAAATATGCCTAATTCTTAATGCACCTTGGCCTCCATTTTTCTCAGGTAATAGAATGGACATTTGAAATGTTAGCACTTAAAAATAACTTGCTATGCAATAGTTTTATTTTAGTTCTAAATTAAGAAGGCAAGAATACCATGGTAAATAATGTCGAGGAATAAGGGAATCATTAACCAGGAATTTGGTCCCTAACCTAGATTATTTTTGTACTATAGTTCCTACAGCAGAAAGACTTTCTCTCCTAGTTTACACAGAAATGATGGTATGTATTGTGAGGGATCGTTTTTGTGGCTTACCAACTCCTGAGGGTCATTGCTATACCCTGTGGAATGAGATTGGAGAAATGAAGCTGAAGATACTTTGATGTCTAAATTCCACTGATAATTTTTAAACAAACAAAAAAAACAAAACAAAAAAAAAACTCACAATAGAATGAGCTGTGGAAATAGTAGTGAAGAGAGGCTGTTTCAAGAAAAATATGCAATTTTTTAACTATGAGCTGGTCAAACCAAATAAGGTTACAAGCTGTTTTCTTCTAAGGAAGAAAAATGGATGTTTACGCTCTGAATTTTTCTTTTCATCTGAATCCAAGAATGAAGAATATAAGGGTTTTAAACTGGCGGGATCTCTCAGTAATTCTCCAAAAAGCAAGCCTTCAGTGAGGAATTAAGAAAACTAATATTAGGGAAAGGAAGCTGTTTTAGTGGGAATGTGGATAGCTGCGGAGAAGGAATGAGGATATAAAGTCAACATTTTAGAGGTATGTTTTGAGGGGAATACCTCCCCAAAATCTAAATTTTTTCTCTTTTGCCAGCCATTTCCACCTCTGATTCAGCAATACTGACTATTTTAAGTCATTGGCCCTTAACCTGGCATAAGCATCAGAATAGCTCACTGAGGTTTTCATAACACAGATGTTCCCCCCCCCCCCACTCCAGGCTTTCCAAAACAGAATCTCTGGGAATGGGACATCGGCATGGGTCCTCTTTAAAAAGTTCCACCAGTGTTCTGAAGCACACTTCTACTTAAGAACTACTTTCTAGTGTAAACCACATTTCCCCCAGGCCTCAGCACCTTGTGCTTACAAACAAAACCACAAAACAGCAATAGCTCAAATTTCACACTTCTCCATGTGTAATTGCAGAGTCTTATCCACCAATTTCTGTGGTCCCTGAAAGCACAGTGCTGGGTTGGAGAGCACTCCCTCCAGATTTTTCTGCCTGGCATCCCTTTTTGAGGTCCTGACTAGCTAAGTCACTTGAGAGTGGTGCTTAACTCTGGCTCCCTGCCCAGATTGCCAACTCCTACCCTGGTTCTCCCAAAATGCGAATCTTAAAGCCCAAACAGCCTCATCATTCCAGAATCAGGATGTGTTCTGCCTAGAAATTGGGAGACCACGTGTTTTCCCTAATTCGTACTCTGCCTCATCACCTGTGCTTCTAAGCCACATAGCATTCATTCCACCTCTGTGTCTAATAGGGTCACCACTGAAGGCAGATCCCTCAGATTCTTCTGGCAGCCCCCCTCTCCATCGGGATCCAAACCAAGTCCATGGGACCATCTATAAAAGAGTAGTCTCCTGTCTGCTCATATCCCTTTCCATCTCTGTTCTCAGACATCCTCCTCTTTGAAGACACTTTTGTACTATGTAAATTACTTCACTCAAGTAGTCTTCTTTGAGCTTTTAACTGTCCTTTTTGTCAAACAGATATCAAAATTCCAAATTTCACTTTAGGTTCAGATGAGATTCTTACTACACTAGTAATACTTCTAAGATAATACTCTTTCTCCCAAGTTATGTGAAATCTAGCTAAATCCAAGGAAACCACAAGGTCTTAGATCAAAAGAGCTGCTAAATCTAAATCTCTATAACCAGTAGCTGTGGCTTCTATCCTGACTCATAGTGATCCTATGTGTGTCAGAGTTGAACTGTGTTCCATGGGGTTTTCAATGGCTTATTTTTCTAAAGTAGATCATTAGGGCTTTCTTCCAAGGCACCTCTGGGTAGACTCGAACCGCCCACCTTTTGGTTAGAGGCCGAACGCTTTACTGTTTGCACCACCCAGGACTCCTCTATAGCTACCCAGAAAAACCATAACACAAGGTCCAAGTACCATTTGGATTGCCACTTGGATAAGGAGAGGGAAAAGGGTTGAGAAAGCATTCAGGGCATGAATTCATCAGATTTCTAATCCTAAAAACTATTTGAAAAATTTCCCTGAGATCTTCTTTCTCCCTACACCCATTCTCCACTCCTGACCTCACCTCTTCTTCCCAACTCTTCTTGTCAGAGTTTTTCATCTTTGCAAGTGGTTCCACCATCCAACCCAGTCTTCAAGCCAAAAACCGGTTGCGAAATTTGGCTCTTCCTTCTCCTTCCCTCACCTCCCACAACAAATCTATCACCAAGTCCCATTGGTTCTGTACCCTACGTTTTGCTTGACTCTATCATTTCCTTCTTTCCATCCCCATTGTCTCTTTTCCAGGTTGACATCATGACTTGCTGAGATTAGTGCAATAAGCCATAACACATTTCCTCACATCTACTTACATACTCTGCAAACACTTTCTATGCAGCTACAGTAATCTTTTTAAAAATGCTTTCTTCCCCTATCTTAAAAATTTTAAAATCTTCTTAAAATCCTCTGACTTTCAGGGTCTTCTGTAAATTGGGGATAATGATTCTTGCACTGATGATTATTGTAAGAATCTGAGAGACTATAAATATCCATGCAGAGAATAGTTACATAAGAAGCCTCATACTTTACTTTGCATATGTGAGAAGTTATTTTTTTCCTATTATTCTTTTTTTTCCCCCTAAGGCAATTAAGGGCATTGGGTTAAATGGAGAGACTAAAGTCCATTCTAGCTCCAAATGCCTATGATTATATGTTACTAAGAGAAACTGATGTGTGCCATATTCTTTAGATTTTCTATTGGTAATAAAATACTGAACCAGATGGACACTGATCTGATCCATCTGAGGCCATGTCAAAGGTGATAAAATCATCCTTAAGGACTAAGGTGTGCCTGATCCAAGCCATGGTATTTTCAATAGCCTCATATGCATGCAAAAGCTGGGCAATGAATAAGGAAGATTGAGGAAGAATTGATGCTTTTGAATTATGACATTGGCAAAGAATGATGAATATACCATGGATTGCTAGAAGAATGAACAAATTTGTCTTGGAAGAAGTACAGCCAGAATGTTCCTTAGAGGCAAGGATAGCAAGACTTCATCTCACATACTTTGGATATGTTAGCAGGAGGGACCAGTCCCTGAAGAAGGACATCATGCTTGGTAAAGTAGAGGGTCAGCAAAAAACAGGAAGACCCTCAATGAGATGGATTGACACAGTGGCTTCAACAATGAGCTCAAGCATAACAACTATTGTGAGGATGGTGCAGGACTGGGCAGTGTTTCCTTCTGTTGTATGAGTCGCTATGAGTCGGAACCAACTTGAGGGCACCTAACAACAACTTCATAGTGCAATTTACCAGTGCCAGCTTCCATCATCCTTTTTCTGCAGGCTCTTGGGTTGCTGACGGATTGTTCAGTCTGAGTCAGAGCCTCAAATAAGTCAAACCTTAAAACACACTGAAAAAAGATATTTACTACAAGCACCACTGAACACACCTTTGCTAGTTTTTTTTTTTTTTTTTTTTAATGGGGAGGGGGTTCTTCCAAAGGTGGAAGTGACGGGTTGTGTTTATCAAATTGACCAAAGAAGGGAGAGAGGAACAATCAGAGACAGAGGCATAACAGAAGGTCTTCTGAAAAAATTAATACTTTTTAATTTAATTAAACTAAATGGAATTTAAGGGGCCTTCAGGGTTTTCCTCCACAGGAATCTTGGGGTCACGTCACTGGGGAGTGATAAATTTGTAGTATTTCCTCTGGGACCGAGAATTATTTCACATCCTCTCCACAAGTATGTATATGCTCCTGGGTGTGGAATAGCTGCTGGGAAAAGGAGAAGGATAAAGAATACAGAATATAGAAGGAAAATGGTGTCCCTAAGCCTCTTGAAATTCAAAATGAAGATGTGAAACACATACAGCACCTTCCCCAAATGCATATGTTCATGTTCTACTCTTTCCCTGATCCTCTTCTATTCTCTGGGTTCTAAACGCCTGCTTCATCATCCCATTCTTGAGAAGGGGCACAGTGTTTGATGACCCATCACATACTCAATCATCCCTGGAGTTTCCACAGATGTGGGAATTGCATCATTTCCTTTTCTATATGTAATAGATAAACAAATCTCTCCCAGTGAATGAAGCATGAGTTTATTTCCTCCTTTAAGATAAATAAATAAGTGAATGAATTTAAGAACATCCCAGAAAGTTACTTCTTACACCTTAAATCTCAGAGTCTTCATCTGTAACTTGAGGATAAATTGCCTACCTTGTTGGTTGTTATAAAAAAATCAAGACATATAAATGAAAAACCTAATACTCTCCTTGGCACATAGTTAGCAGTTTGTTTTCTTTTTTTCTTTACTAAAGCTCAATCATATCCCAAATTTGGAAATTAAAATTGCAAGCATATCCCAGAGCAAGCATCCTAAGGAAGTCTGAACTACTCTGTAGCTCATGGTCCCAATATGCATGTTTTAAAATATCATATAATACATGAGCATTTTTATCTACCCATGAGGTTTCAAAGACATATTTGGCTTTCTATTATGAATTCCAATACTTGACGACCTTGGAGGAACAGCTTCTGTAATATAGTATGTCAAACACAAGCTCTGTTTTTGTTTATTTATACTGAATAGCCTCTAACCTCCAGTCCACTATGCTGTACAAAATTTATTTACAAAGTCTTCAGCCAGAGCTAAAGTTCCATGAGTTCTGAGTATACACGAACTTGCCTCCAGCAAATTATTTTGGGTCAGTTTTTCTGATGTGACTTTGATTTCAGCGTGTTCATCCACTTATGTTTAGAAAAATACATAGTTATGAACACTTTTTTTCCCCCAGCAAGAGCATACTATTTAAAAGTGAAACTAAATTTATTGAATACTTTCCCACATGGGCTATAAATTAAATTCCGTAGACAGTGACATAGTCCTTACATCCTAAGCAAGTCGGAAAGTTATATAATATTCACAATGTTCAATGAGCTCACCTAACCCATATTTTGAAGAGCATTCAAATTTCTCCCAGTAGAATAATGTGAATCCACAGAAACCCACATTTCCCCAACTTTCCTATCTTTTAAAATGTAGAAAAATTCAAGTTCCTTTAGCTAAGTAAATTACATGTTATTCTTCAACATAATTGTCATATGACTGCTTTACATGGCTGCCTAAACCTGGTTTTTCACCATGATTCAATATTATTTGAAAGGAAACTGGTTTTATATGAGGTATGGGAAGGGGCATTCTAAACAGTATAACAACTGTATTATGGAAACCCTGGTGGTGCAGTGGGTAAGTGCTACGGCTGCTAACCAAAAGGTCAGCAGTTCGAATCGACCAGGCACTCCTTGGAAACTCTATGGGACAGTTCTACTCAGTCCTATAGGGTCGCTATGAGTTGGAATTGACTCAGTGGCAATGGGTTTGGTTTTTTAGTATCGAAATCTTTCAGTATTTTATCAGATATTTTCAGCACATTAGCAATACTAAAAAACAAGGTAAGGATATTTAAAAGTAATTTTCAGTCTTAGAATTCATTTTGATTCCATTCTTTGTAGATCATTGATAAAATTTTTTACTAAACAAGATATTAGTGTATTAAACTTCACAAAGTGGAAAAAAAAACTTCTTCCTGCAGAAATCTCTGTTCACTATAGATTTAGTGATAAGCTAAGACATTGGCTTATCTTGAAACTACCAGATGTGCTTAATAATAATATAACCATACACTTGTAGAACACTTTACAACATTTAAAATGCTTTCACAAACATTATCATTCATCGTTGAATCACAAGTAGTTAAAAACTTTAATAAATTCTTTTGAATTTGACTAAATAGAGAAAAAGCTAAATGTGTATCTGAGGTAACATTTATTAGTATTTTGCTGATAAGAAAATAGGGGCTTTTACTAGAAGAAACAAATACAGGTTTTGAGTAAATATATCAGACAAGTAGTTTTT
Organism: Trichechus manatus latirostris; assembly: GCF_000243295.1. Lineage (NCBI taxonomy): Eukaryota > Metazoa > Chordata > Mammalia > Sirenia > Trichechidae > Trichechus > Trichechus manatus. The sequence continues at coordinate 131,548 of NW_004444388.1, read as the reverse complement.
CATTTAAAGACAGAAATGCATGTACCATGACTGATATCAATCTCATTTAGTTCACCCTTTTAAATATGTAACTCCATTATTGCTTGACTAGGGTCAACCAGGGCACTGGGCAGAAACAACAAGGCTGAGGGTTAGAGCCTGACATGTTAAAGCTAGCTTAGGAATTCTACAAGAAATTGCCAAAAATCAGATAGGAAATGGAGGGTCCAAGCCATTGTTCTTAGGAAGCATCAAGAATCATAGCTGGAGAAGGTAATGATGAATAACAACAGCAGCCTGGAGCAGAGCTGACAATGAGAGGCTAATCCAAGGATGCAACAAATAGGCGCAACTGGAATGAAATGTGCACATGTGGGAAGTCCTGGGATTACTGGGTGTAGAGTTGGAATGTGAATTGCACACGCTTGTGGGTGAGTTGGTTCTGAGGCATTGGAGAGTGAAACTTAGTGATGCATGTTGGGGCAAACAGTTAAAATAGATCAAGTCTTGTTCATCTTAACTACATACCTGGTTAAAAATAAAATAAAATAAAAATGGAGATTTGATTTCTTGTGCAGAATGCTTTAGTAGGACTAATCATGCTACTGCTGACTCCAAACATTATTGACCTGAAATATTGTTCAAACTAAAGTTTTAGGAATCAGATTCTGTAATTATCATTTATAAGTAATTATTATACAAACACTTAATGATTACCCAATATCAACTGAATTACAAATAAAATTACTTATTTTGAAGAGGATGAAGCTTAAATCCTGCTGCCTGATACATAAATATGAAATACTCGAATATAAATTTGTACTTTTCTATATAAAAGATCAAACCAACTCCATTGTCATTGAGTTGATTCCGACTCACTGCGACTCATGCTTCAGAGTAGAATTGCACTCTGTAGGGTTTTCTTGGCTGTAATCTTACAGAAGCAGATCTCTAGGCCTTTCTTCCTTGGTGTAAAACTATTTTATGAAAATATTAGGCTTAGTACTTTGACCAGCATGTGATAGATACCAAAAAAAAAAAAAAATTGTTGATTGAGGACTAAACTATTTCTGATTTGTTGCAATTTGAAGTGACTGTTTTAATAATCTTCTCATGACACACTTAGGAAATTAAAAAAAAAAAAGACCTTCAATTCAATGTATTGTTTTGTTCTTCTTTTTACCTAAATTTGATGATATAATTCCAGCAAATCCATTTGCATGATTCTAACTTTTCATTTAAATTACATGCATAGGGTCTTTTTGACTAAGAACTATTTAATTGTCTCTCTTTTTGGCTTTCACAAAAGATGCTTCTGTGTAATGTTAGTTTTGATTTATAATACACACATTTTTCTGAAATATCAAACTGTGTCTCATGAGATTAAGGGAAATAACTCTCCATTAGAAGATGTCAGTTTATGCAGGAAAAAAAAAAAAACAAAACTGTAGTAAAATAGTTTCTTCAAAGATAAGTTTCAAAATGCATATTGACTCGGTGCGAAGTTGTTTAATCCAGAAAATCAAACTTCAGAACTAGTGATAAAAGAAACTGAAGAACAAGTAAAAAGAGCAGAAATATGCTAAGTCTTCAAGGGAAATTTCAGGAATAGAGGATAACAACTTCTAAGGGCCTAAAAAATCAAAAGTTGTACTTTCCTGTAGTTTGGCACCAACGTGAGCCTTGAATTAAATATTTGAAATAGTATTTTATTCAGAGATACATATATAGATTAAAAAATAAATCTAAAATTCCCACAATTAATGCCAATATAGAACGCCATTTTCTTCTTCTCTTCTCCTGACTTATACCCTACTGTCGGGGTTTGCCCTTATTGGGCCAGAAAGAACATCACACATCATCCCAAACGTTGACCTGAACAAGGCAGGAAATAATTCTTCTGGAAACCACACCTATGAGTCTCTTGACATTTGCACCTACAGTAGTTTGGTTTCCTTCTTTTAGCTCCTACTTTTCACTGTGCTGCAAACCAGTACAAACAGAGGAGATAACCAAGAATGGGTTTGTAAGACAGTATTTGGGAAATGAGATTTCTTTTCCGTGCCCAGAACAATATGTTTTTGCACTCTTCTTAGATGCTGCATTATAAGTTAAATGAAATTTAATGTTAGCTGTTTTTCTGTGTTTCTGTGTGTGTGCAGAGGTGTTCCCGATATCCTATGAGAGATTACTGAAATGTACACACATATATACTTAGTACTGAGGTAAAAAGACCAGTTGAGTATAGTATAGTGTAATCTTCCAAGTAGAAAGATGGCATCACTGTAAATAAAAAAAATATTTAAAAAAGCCTTCAGTCAGTCAGCTTGAACCCTCAACTAGGCTAGAAGTGCCCCACTGATTTTCATCATGGCATGGCAGCCTTTGAGTTAATCAGACAGAGTCTTTTAGAGACTGTGGCTGCTTAGCTCCGAGTATCAACATGGACAAGGGTGCTAACAGTTGCTTTTCTCCTCTTCTCCTTATCTCCATCTCCTAACACACACACATACACATGCACACATACGCATACATACATGTATTCATACATACACTCATGAATAGGAACTGTGCTTAACACCTTTCGTACTTTGGTCAGTGGTCTCACGTTTTTCACCCTATTCTTTCCACAGAGCAGAGAGTCAAGATTTGAGCCCATGTTCACACAGACACATAGGCAATCTCCGAAATATTCATTTGGCTAACAGTCCAGCAAAGTCCAGTACTCTAAGGATTAACTGGTAAAATTTCTTTTGGACAGGTCTGCTATAACTGAAGACCAACATTTTATCTTCCAAGGAACATGTTCAAATGCACTCATCAAGACAAAATACCTACTCTGAAACTACATTTTAAAATTGTGAGACGTGAAGGCTTATCTAGAGGAAGAGGGGCTATTACCTATTTCTTCAAACTTTATGATCCTCTTTAGAAGTAGACAAAATAAGATTCTTAGTGATTTTAAATGAACTTAACTTTGTTAAAGTAGTGTTTATAGCCTATTTGTAGAGCAGAAAGTCAAATATATCCATCTTTCTGGCAAATGTATATATGAAATATCAATATATATACATTTTTAAAAATTTCTTTTGAGTTCCTCCTTCTGCAACAATACTTTTTGGAGGAATGCTAACAAATAGTGAAAGAATGACTTGCACTTCAGAGCCCTTTATTTTCCTTGGTCATGCACTAGTGTGGGTTCTGATGAATAATGCAAAGACTCAGAGGCAGGAAGCCAAAAAGAGAATAAAAGAAAGCAAAGATGGAGACAATAGCAACACTACAAGCTATCTCATTAATCCTTGAATGACTAAGAATTGATTATTAGTGAGCTCATTTTTTCTGTTCCAATTATTGGCCAGGGAAGAGTGGCTTTGTAAAGTATCATGAGGCATGCTGGAATGGAGGCTCTCTCAAATTCCTAAGTCTATAACTTCTCCCTAAATGGATACCAATACTAGAACTGTTTAAAGTAATATATAATTGAGAAAATAAGTAAGATTTTGTTTATAATATATTTTCATGAGAGTAAATATGAAATAAGGGAACTCAGTGACTTTGTTGCTTGTCTCAATAGCTAGATTTTTGGCATTCATATATAAACAAATAATTCTAGTATGAGGTAAGTGTTATATTCAAAATACATGCTGTAGGGAGAGATAATAAATAATATCAATAGCAATTAAAATATATACTCTAAGCTTTTTTATGACCCACACTTATTCAATTAGCCTTCAACATTCAACAAATATTTGTTGAGCGCATGCTACATGCCAAGTATTTACATTTTAACGATGCCATCTATTATCCCAAATTTTCCTTTCAAGCAAAGATTATTTAAATAAATAAATAGGGCTTAATGGAGAAAGCCAGTGATTTGCCTCAGGGATATGAAAGGAAGAAAGAATTTAGAGACCTAACTAGGACCAGGGGTGTGCTGGTACATGTTTAACAATGGGCTCTCCAGGGTTACAAAAGAGAAAAAGGCCTGAGTTGTGTTGTTTGCAGTTTAAATACACCCACCATGCCCATTTTTGAGTTATCAGTCCAACACAACTGAATGCGAAGTTGGGAAGAGATGAGCTCAATATGCTGACCCATTATGAGCCACCTCGAGCACATGACTGGTAGTACGCCCCAGACGATGGATTTTTAGGGTCACCTGGAGAGCCTATTTATGACTACATAATGAGCAGGACTGGAAAATTAAATAGCCTTACAGAATAACTCATAAATACCCATAAAACACCATTGCTCTCAAGTCAATTGGGACTCATGGTGAACCCAGGAGTTACAGAGTAGAACTGCTCCATAGAGTTTTCTTGGCTATAATCTTTATGGAAGAACATTGCCAGGCCTTTCTTCTGTGGCACTGCTGGGTGAGTTTGAACCACCAGTCTTTAGGTTTGTAGTCAAGCATAAAATATTTGCATCACTCAGAGACCTATAAATACCCATAAATACTGTTATATACGACCTCATTATCTTTATTTCTTTTCTTCTCTTGATTTTAGAGCATCTACTCTCACATCCTCTCTCTCTTAAGCCCTCTGCTATCTTGAGCACCTGAACTGTGTTACTTTAAAGAGAAAAACAGCTTCTGCTTTGAGAAACTGGCAGCAACTGTGAGCTACCTAGCAAGAAATCTGACCATTTTGTCACACAGAATATTAAAAAAGATATGTACTCAAGAAAAGAGATTTAATAAAAATTAATGCGTTTTCTGCTTCATCAAGTACATTGTTAAGCTTGCGTTTTTTTCATTGAGAATATGTTGAGGTGAAGAATTCAGTGACCAGAAGCACGGTTTAGTATTTTGGCATTAATCAGAGCTAAATCTCCAGAAGTTGTATCCACTATTGTTTTTGCACCATCAGTGCAAATATCAAACTATTTAAAAGGCAAATAATATCTTAGTGTTACTACAAAAATAATATTTACTTTGGAGACCTCTGGAAATGCTGTATGGAACCCCTAGAGGGCCAGGGACCACACTTTGAGAAGCACCACCCTCATCCAAAGTCACCAATATCTCTTGACTTGATTAGTGAAATAGTCTTCTACCTAGGCTCCCACAACCATCCTTATCTCCTATAATCCATTCACAGTCAAGGAACAGCCAGAGTGAACTTTTAATAAGGCAATTCTGATCATGCCACTCCCTACTCAATACTTTTGATGGCTTCCCTTTACTCTTAGGATAAAATTAGAAATGCTTACTATGGCATACAGAGCTCTCTGTGATCAGGTACCTGCTATCTCTACAGCCTCATCTCCCTCCATTCTCCACTTGAATCTATTTGCACCAGCCACACTGACTTCTTTTCGTTCTTCAAGCACACTAGATTCATTCTTACCCACAGCATCTTTGCATATACTCTTCTTTGTGCCTATAATGTTTTTTCTCTATACTCCATTTACCTGATTAATTTAATCCATTCTTCATTTATCAACTCGAATCTCACTCTAAGAGGCTTTCCCTACCTGTAACACCGTTAAATTAGATCTCCCTCTTACAGCTCTTACCAACATCCTTGTAATTACATAGTTAATTGTAATGATTTGTAGGGTCTGCTTCCTCCACTAGACTAGCTGTTCTGAAGGAAGAGACTGTGTCTGTCCTGCTCTTCACTAATGCTTTGCACAGAAAAGGGCCTCTAATGTTATCTGATTTTATTAAGGGTGTCGTCCAGAAAGACTGAAAGGAATTGGAAGGCTATCTACATGTAAACATCAGTCTGTCTACTCTTTTGAACTTGTACAACACTGACCCTGTGACCACAATTGAAGGGACAGGAAAGCACATTGGTCCAGTTCCTTCTGTAAACACAACTCCAAAGTCCCTTACAAAGAATTTTAACATAAAAACAAACAGACTGGAGGTGCAGAGAGCACATCTCTTATCCCCATGGAAATCAAATACGAGATAGTGGGAAGTCAGACCAGCATGAGTATACTCAAAATTGACACTCAAACCCAATAACAAAAGTTTTGCTACAGGAATAATTTGTCATACCTAAATCTCTCTTTCCTTTATGACGATTTCTCTCCAAGGAGGTTCCTAAATTCTTCATCCAAATAGACTTCAGACAATCTACAGACATGTCCAGAAAATATCTGGACATGTGGGCATGTGGGCATGGCTTAGCCTCAAGGCGGAACTTCCACTACACATTCTCTCATCCATCCCTCCATTTCAGGAAAAATGCTGAATGTGTACTAGCTCTGAGTCAAGTCTGCAGCTTCTTAACTTTCCCAAGCCTAACACCGCAGGAAGTACATCACCTTTATTGTGGCTCTCCTTCTATGAAAGAAAAATGTGCTGGAAATTAAGTAAGTCCAGGAAGGTTCAAAACTCTTGCTTGGGATATGCTCAGTATGGCTTATGCATGCCTTATGCCAAGTAGGAATGACCAGCTGTTGACTGGACACAGTGCCTAAGAAGATACCACTAGAAATGATAATTTTTAATACTTACGTTTTGCTCAATTCAAAACGTGGCACCAAATTGATTCGAGACTTCCTGAAATATTCTTATAAATGTAGTCTATTAATTCTACCCAAACGAAATTGATGCATCCTACACAATTTGATATATGAACAATTCATAGTAAAACTCAGGACTGCTTGCTGATGAAAAGTGGAAGTTTTTGTGAAATGGCTAAAAAATGTATTTTAAATGCCTCAACTCTATTTAGAAGTATATATGAGACGTTGTTTTCTTTTTCTGTTTCCTGCAGTGTTCTTCCGAAAGCCAGAGTTTGTTTTAAAAAGACAAACGTCAAACACTGCAGTGAATTATTTCTGAACTCGTGTGCAAACACCTTTTTGTTTTTGCTCGTTCTTGGGAATTTTTGAAATCTGGTATTTACCATATTGTGTTTGAAAAAGAGACAGGCTAAAATGCAACTTGAAAAAGAGAAGATGGTGACCATGAGAAAGATATAACTACAGTGACCTGTAGGTACTGGGGTCAGCAAGAGGCTAGGAATGAGTACATTTGTAATGGAAACGGGAGCTTTTCTGGAACATTTAAATAGCTGATATTATGCCATCGCCTTGAAAACTCACTCGGATGTGATCTGTCATTTTCTTAGATTAGGTTTGAGAAAGGAATCCCAGATGGAAAAATTCAAGTAAGGAAGTTAATATCTAAGGATGAGCTACGGTTGTGCTTTGAAATCTAGAAGTCAGGAGACACAGAAAGGGCATATCTCTGAAAAGAAGAAAGGATCAGGAATCCCAATCCTATAAGTGTGAAAGCAATAAGAAAAAATTCAGTCTTCTGCAGCAAAATGATAGTTATTTAATGGTTTGGAATTTTTCTATGTTTTTTTATTTTTACTGTTTTTACTTCCTTTTCTATTTGTAGCGTTTGATTTTAGGTTAATCACTCAACTAATGAGTCACATTACTCCATTGGACTTTCATACGAAAAGCTAGAAGACATATGACTAAGACTAAATTACTCATCTGTGATGTCTCATAGCCAACTTTCTTATTCATATAAAAGCTGAGTGTGACCTTGTGTATTACCCTGCTTCTTGCTTTTGCTTTCCTTCTTGCTTCCTTTAGGCTTGCTTTTCCATGCTCCTTGGTCAGTGTTTTCTCTGTAGCTAGAGCCAGAGGACAGCAAGACTTAAAACTCAGACTAGTCATGTCATTAGTGGGACACTTTGAGAAGGATATGGAAAATAAGAAATTGCCAGTGAAAGTGAGGTTTGTAAATTATCTGTGTGTATATGATTCATATTATAAATTCTCCCTTTCTCTAGGACAGCACTGTCTACTAGAATTTCTGTGGTGACAGAAATGTTTTCTATCTGTTCTGTCCAGTGGCCACCACTAGTGCAACTGAGTAGTTGAATTTTTTATTTTATTTCATTTTAATCATTTTAAATTTAAGGATCACATGTAGTTAGTACTAATAGTATTGGACAGTACAGCTCTCCAGTATGCCTGTCTAGTTATTACCTTTAGCTGCACAATATAATTTCATTAGCTCCAAATTTACTAATTTAGAAAGTGATCATTTGGATTGCACTAGTCTATCATTTACATTTGCACTATGAAGAAATGTCTGATAATCAGATTAATAATGTAAAAACATTATAAATCAAAAGTTTAACTTTCATAAGGGCATGAACTAATTATAAGAACTAGTTTAGAACTATTTATAAATTAATATAAATAATTTTTATTATTCATTGATGTGAAGCAGGTCTTAAGGGGCCTTTGCTTGGAAACACTTGTAATAGTTATGTATTTGTTAATTTATTCAAACTATATGCCAGACACTAGATTAGTGCTGGAGAATTTTAAAAAATATTTGTCCTCAAGAAGGTCATTTTCATTTTTAAAGATATCACAAGAGCGCTTTATCTAAAGTATCTTATGTTTCATACTTTTCACATAATTAATACTGAACTTTTCCCAGATTAGTTCAAAATAATAGTGTTTTTCATATTTAATTGCACTTTATATAAATTATTATTTATATGACTACAACTTTCTTTAGTATATTAGTATATAGTCTAGTATACATAAATCTACTCAATGGCAATGGCTTGGTTTGAGTATAGTATATATACTAAGCTATACATATATGTGTGTATATGTATATGTGTGTATGTATGTGTACATATATGTGTGTGTGTATTTATATATATATATACATATATATATATATATACATACACACATCATACAGTTTAAGGTTTTTTCCTACATTTGAGTATTAATGAGTAAAGTTTCCCAGTATTTAAACCCTGATCTAGTTTTATATATAGCGTATAAAACTAACGTACTAATATAAATATATATCCTAATAAAAGTAATATATTGCTTACAATAAGTACTATACTATAAGTATAATTATAGTTTTATAACTATAATAAGTATATGTGCTCATATAAGGACAACCACTTGCCCTGGAGTCGATTCCAACTCATGGTGACCCCATGTGTATCATGGTAGAACCATGCTCCGTAGGGTTTTTGATGGCTGATATTTTGGAAGTAGATCACCAAACCTTTCTTACAAGGTGCCTCTGGGTGGACTCAAATGGCCAACCTTTTGGTTAGCAGCCAAGTGTTCTAACCATTCACACCACTCAGGGACTCCTCACATAGGGACAAGTACTAATAATTTCTTCTTTTAATTTCCTGAATTGTATTACTTTAGTACCCACTGGAGCCCTGGTGGTGCAGTTGTTGAGTTTTGGGCTGCTAACCAAAAAGGTCGGCCTTTCAAATCCACCAGCCGCTCCTTGGAAACCCTGTGGGGCAATTCTACTCTGTCCTATAGGTTCACTATGAGTCGGAATTGATTTGACGGCAATAGGCTTGTTTGCTTGTTTTAATACCCAATATGTACTATTATTAATAAAAATGATTAATTAATTTGCACTTAAAGAAAGGATTATATTAAGTTAACTTTTACAGGAATATTATGGGTGGGCTACGGAGCCAGACTGCCAGACTGCCAGACTACTCAAATTCCAGCCCTCTCAAGTACTAGATAGAATCTTGAGCTAGTTATTAAATTTATCTGTGCTTCAGTTTCCTCACTGGAAAAGTGGAAAATAATATTGCTCCTCATAGGGTTATTGTGAGGATTAAATATAAAGATTCATGAAAAGTGCTTTACATAGTCCCTGACACAGGGTAAGAGCTCAATAAAATATTACTATTGTTATTCTCCTTGCTGTTATTATCAGAAATATTGCAAAGTAAATTAAATAAGTTTGAGACTCTATGTCACCTGCTACAAAGAGATGTTTAATTAGAGGTAGTTTGCCAATGCTCATTGTATTATTATAGTATATTGGGTAATGTCTGATTATGCAGAACACTAACCAAACCAAAAGCAAACCCACTATCATTTGGTCGATGCCAACTCATAGAGATCCTATAGGACAGAGTAAGACTGTCTCAAAGGGTTTCCAAGGAGTGGCTGGTGGATTTGAACTGCCAACCTTTTGGTTAGCAGCCGAGCTGTTAGCCACTGTGCCACAGGACTAAATCAGAATTTAAATACTGGATTTTTTGTATTCATTGGCATCTAAATATGTAGATTAAAACCTTCAAGCATTTTTCATTTTCTTATAAAATGTTAAATAATTTATCTTTTCCTTTAAGTGTAAGATTGGAAAATCCAGGATATTTTGCCATTTATTTTAGTACAACACGTGTTTGACATGGAGTCATTGCATAAGATTTTCTCCTTGAGGTGTACACAGCTTTATTTTTTACAAGCAGATGTGTATCTGAGATTTGGAAATATGAGCTTTACCCAGTACAGTTATAAAACCAAAAAATGAATATATTAAAAATTGAAAAAACTTCTAAGAAAACTTTTTTTGTAATAAGTACTGTCCGAGACTGGATATAATATCTGAGAAAGGCCCAGATCCAAAAGCATGATCAGAGATTTTCAAATATAACATTGAATTAGATCTCTAATGCCACCATGCATCCTGTAAATGAATTTAGCTGGCAATGTAATTTCAAATTGGGAAAAGAGAACATGTCAGTGATGATGCCAATTTGCCTCAGACCTCAAAGTAGTACATCTTTGAAATCATGTTTTACTCAATATTATAGGAATGGAATATTTCATGAGTTTGGTTTAAACGCTACATTTAAAAAGTACACATTTGTGATTTCACTCTTCAACTATACGCTTATAATAGATTTGAAGAAAACGACTGGCTCCAAAATAGAAAGCTAAATAGGGAAATGTGGGCAGTAAGCAAGGTTTGCCTTTGAATCCTTATTTCTCCCCTTGTACTAGTTTTGAGAAAATTAGCTGCTGTAATAAGTAAGCATACAAATCTATGATAGCTCAAATACGTAGACATTTAGTTCTCACTCATGTAAAGCTTAAAATGAGTGTCCTTGATTGACAAAATCTCTTTTGAGCAGAAATTCAGAGACTGAGGCTTCTTCCATTTTTGGCTCCAGCATGGTCATGCTAGGCTTCATCAAGTCAAAGGGAAGCATCAAGTGGGAAGATTTCTGGAACCAGGTCCGAAAGTGTACACGCCACTTCCACTTACATTCCATTGGCTAAAACCCAGTCACATGGTCACATCTCACTGCAAGGGAAGCTGGGAAAGGTAGCTTGCGTGTTTGGGAAGACAGAAAATGATTTCAGAGGCTTCTTGATAATTTATAGTTTTGTCTCCTCAGTAACCCTTTCTCTCCCAGCTGCCTCCATCAGTTCTTTAATCTTTGGAGGAAAGCAATCTCATTAATTCATTCACAGCTATGTGTTAGCCATAGGTGTGCATTTTTAAAGCAGAGACGTGAAGAATGATTATTCACTCCACAAGAAGGCAAATAGAGAAGATATATTTTAGGGGTGGGGTGGGAGAGGGGCAGGGGAGAAACAAAAAATACATTTTGCAAAAGCTGCTTAGTCCATTAAGGAACCCTGGTGGCACAACAGTTAAGCACTGGGCTGCTAACAACAAGACTAGCAGTTTGAACCCACTCAGCTGCTCCACAGGAGAAATTCCTGGCAATCTGCTTCCATAAAGTTTACAGCCAAGAAAACCCAATGGGACAGTTCTACTCCATCACATGGGGTCACAGCGCATGAAAATCGACATGATGGCAACACTTAGTCCATAAATAAGGCAAGTTCTAAAAAGCAGCTGATTTCCTGGAAAACAGAGGAAAGATACAAATTATAGATATTATAAATATCATCTATTCCATTCTGTTTTTTTCTTCATCTCTACAGATATTCATAATGTAGAGTATTGTCAGGTTGATGTCTCTATATGTGTTAAATACAACCAATCACACACACACACACACACACACACACACACACACACATAGAGTCTACTCTCAACCCAAGGAGTGAGAGGAATAGACAAAAGTAGAAGCAGTGAAATTAGTTAGGAGGCTATTGCAGTAATCCAGGAAAGAGATGATGGTGTCTCCTACTACTCTACTGCTATTGTTGAGTTAGAAAAATACTAGACATGCTCTTATCTCTCTCTCTAATGTCATCCTCTCAACAAAGCTTATCCTGCATGCTTTATTAAGTATTTCAACATGCTGCTGATTCTGCTACTCAGAGGTTAAAACCCAGTTACCCTGAGTTTTCTTTTGTCTGTAATATATAGTGCTTTTTAACATGCTATATCATTTACATTCTTTTTTTATGTTTACTGTTTGCTTCCTTTCCAAAATAAAAGCTCCACAAAAGCAAAAATTTCTTTTTCAGTTCTTCCACTGGTATCTGTCCAATATCTAGAAGTGTACTTGGCACATAAGAGACTCTCTATAAATATTTCTTAAATGTTGAGAAAATTTTTCTAGAAAGCAGTACGTATTTTAAAAAGTGATGATCCTGTCAGTTTTAAGATTTTCTAGATCACTATTACCTGATAGAGAAGCTTACTCAAAATTCTGTTGTTTGTTGCCGTAGAGTCGATTCCAACACATAGTGACCCCATATGTTACAGAGTAGAACTGTTCTGTAGGGTTTTCTTGGCTATAATCTTAACAGAAGGAGACCTGGTGGCACAGTTATTAAGTGCTTGGCTGCTAACCGAAAGACTGGCATTTCAAACCCACTAGCCGCTCCATGGGAGAAAGATGTGGCAGTCTGCTTCCATAAATATTATAGCCTTGGAAACCCCATGGGACAATTCTACTATGTCCTATAGGGTTGCTAAGAGCTGAAATCGACTCATTAGCAATCGGTTTTGTTTTGGTTAATCTTTAAAAAAAAAAGAAGATCACTAGGCCTTTTCTTTTGTGGTACTGCTGGATGAGATCAAACCACTAACCTTTAGGTTAGCAGTCAAGCACAAACCATTTTTGCCCCTTTTCCCAAGTTGTGTTTGATGGAAAACTCATCTTATGAGATGGAAGAATGAATTCATACCTCCTTCCTAGAGATTGACAAAGTGTATTAATATATTCTCTGAGATATCATGCTTAAAGAAATCTGTTTAACTCTAAACGAGTATTTTCCAAACATATTTTATGTACCAATTTTTTCATGGAGCAACTATTACCATCCTATGGAATTTTGTTCTGAAGCTTACACATTAAGAACTGTTGCTCTATGCCAATGATTTAAAAATAATAATACTGTGAGTAAAATTTAATCCAGGAATGCAAGGTTGATTCAACATATGAAAATCAGTTAATGTAATACACCATATTAATAGAATAGAAGACAAAAAAAAAAAAACAACCACCATATGATCATCTCAATAGAAACAAAACAAGAGCATTTAACAAAATCCAGCATCCTTCGTGATTAAAAACACTCAACAAACTAGGAATAGAAGAAAACTTCCTCAACCTGACAAAGGAGAGTTATGAAAAATCCATAGCTTTCATCAAATTTATTGGTGGAAGACTGAATGTTTTCTCCTTAAGATCAGGAATAAGACAAGGATGCCGCTCTCTCCACTTCTATACAACATTGAGCTACAGGTTCTAGCCAGGGCAATTAGGGAAGAAAAAGAAATATTACGCAGGTTAAAAAGGAAGAAATTAAACCATCACTATTTGCATATTACATGATTTTTATATAGAAAATACTTAGGAATCTACAAAAGCCTAGTATATCTAACAAATGAGATAAAAAGATTGCAGGACACAAAATCAGTATACAAAAATGAATTGCATTACTATACACTAGCAATGAACAAACTGAAAGTGAAATTAAGAAAATGATTTTATTTACAATAATAAAAAATAAAATATTTAAGAATAAATTTAACAAAACAAGGACAAGACTTGTACACTGAAAACTACACATCAAAGAAATGAAAGAATACCTAAATAAATGAAAAGACATCTCATATTCGTGGATCAGAAGACAATGTTGTTAAGATGGCAATACTAAACAAACTGACATACAAATTCAATGCAATTTCTATCAGAATCCCAGATGACTTCTTTGTAGAAATTGACAAATTGATCTTAAAAGAAGGAAATTCAAGGGACATAGAATAGCCAAAACAATCTTGAAAAAGAAGAACAAAGGTGAAGAACTCACACTTCCTGATTCCAAAATTTACCACAAAGCTACAGTAATTAAGACAGTGTGCAACTGGCGTAAGAATAAATATATAGATCAATGCAGCCGAATTGAGAGTTCAAAAATAAACCTTCACGTTTATGGTCAGTTCACCTTTAACAAGAGTGTTAAGACAAGTCAATAGGGATGTTTGCATGTAAAATGTGAAGTTGGACTCCTCTCTCACACTATATACAAAAATTAACTTAAATGGACCAAAGATTTAAAAGTGTCAGCAAAAGCTACAAAACTCTTAGGAGAATACATAGGCATAAATCTTTGTGCCTTGGAATCAGCAATGGTTTCTTAAATAAGACAACAAAAACACAGCAACCAAAGAAAAAATAAATAAATTGGACATCATTAAAGTTAAAAAGTTTTTTGCTTCAAAGAACACTAGTGAGAAGGTGAAAAGACAACCCACAGAATGGAAGAGAGTATTTGCAAATTATATATCTGATAAGGGATAATATCTAGAATATATAAAGAACTAAACTCAACAATAAAAAGACAAATATGCCAGCAAAGGAAATGAACAGATACTTCACCAAAAAAGACATTGAAGAGGCCAACGACACATGAGGAAATGCTCGCGATCACTAGCCATTAGAGAAATGCAAATTAAAACCACAATGAGATACCATCTCACCCCGGCATTACTGGCAC
>NW_004444388.1:115210-116553 GCF_000243295.1 Trichechus manatus latirostris | reverse complement strand
GAATCTGTGAAGCATCTCATAACATGGATGAAACTGGAGGACATTATGCTAAGGAAAATAAATCAATCACAAAAGGACAAATATTGGATGAGACCTCTATTGTAAAAACCCATGAAAAAGTTTACACACAAAAAGTAACAATCTTTGTTGGTTACCAGGGATGGGAGGGGTGGGGAGGGAAATACTAAACAGGCAATAGATAAGTGGTATCTTTGGTGAAGGGTGAGACAGTACACAATACTGGGGAAACCAGCACAACTTGTACAAGAAAAGGTCACAGAAGCTCCACTGACACATCCAAATTCCCAGAGGGAATGAATTGCTGGGCGGAGGGCTGTGGGGACCAT
This sequence comes from Trichechus manatus latirostris, assembly GCF_000243295.1. Classification (NCBI taxonomy): domain Eukaryota; kingdom Metazoa; phylum Chordata; class Mammalia; order Sirenia; family Trichechidae; genus Trichechus; species Trichechus manatus. The sequence continues at coordinate 116,206 of NW_004444388.1, read as the reverse complement.
GGTCTCTGGGAACATCTAGCTCAATTGGCATAACACAGTTTATAAAGACAACGTTCTGCATTCTACCTTGGTGAGTAGCATCTGGAGTCTTAAAAGCCTCTGAGCAGCCATCGAAGACACTTCACTGGTCTCATCCCTTTGGGAGCAAGGGAGAATGAAGAGAACAGAATACAAGGAAAAGATTAGTCCGAAGGACTAATGGACCACAGCTACCAAGGGCTTCAGCAGACTGAGATCAGTACACCTAGATGGTGCCCGGCTACCACCACTGACTGCTCTGAGCGGGATCACAACAGAGGGTTCTGGACAGAGCGGAGAAGGATGTAGAACAAAATTCTAACTCCCCCCAAAAGACCAGATTTACTGGCCTAAAGGAGACTGGAGAAACCCTGAGAGTATGGCCCCCAGACACCCTTTGGCTCTGTGGTGAAGTCACTTCTGAGGTTCACCATTCAGCTGAGGAGTGGACATCCCCATAGAATCAAATGGGACTGGTGAGCACAGTAGTCTAGGGACGAGGACTAGAGTGCAGGGGTGGGGGGACAGGAAAGCTGGTGATAGGGAACCCAAGGTTGAGTAAGGTTAGTGTTGATGTGTTGTGAGGTTGTTAACCATTGTCATAGGGCAACACGTGTACTAACTGTTTGATGAGAAACTATTTTGTTTTGTAGACCTTTATCTAACGTGAGAGTAGCGACACGATTGGAAGAGCATAGTCGATATCACTTAACTGTGCATGTGGAAATTTTTGAAATGGTGTATCTTTGGCTGTGTGTATTTTCACCAAAAAGGGAAAAGGGGGTTGAGAGGGGTGAAGATTGACATGTAGTGGGGTTGTTGGCCAATGTCATGGAACAATGTGTGTACTACTGTTTCATGGGAGACTGTTTGTTCTGTAGACCTTCACCTGAAGTGCAATTAAAAGAAAAAAAAGAAAAGACCAGATTTACTGGCCTAAAGGAGACTGGAGAAACCCCAAGAGTATGGCCCCCAGAC
>NW_004444388.1:93352-115110 GCF_000243295.1 Trichechus manatus latirostris | reverse complement strand
AATGAGAAACTATTTTGTTCTGTAAACCTTCATCTAAAGTGAGAATAGCAGCACAATTGGAAGAGCGTAGTCAATGTCACTGAACTGTACATGTAGAAGTTTTTGAAATGTTGTATCTTTGGTTATGTATATTTTCACAAAAAAAAAAAAAAAGGTCGAGAAGGGAGAGGGTTGACATGTTGTGGGGTTGTTAACTAATGTCATAAAACAATAAGTGTGCTACTGTTTAATGAGAAACTATTTGTTCTGTAAACCTTCATCTGAAGTACAATAAAAAATAAATAAATAAAAGACAAGTATGCCAGTTTAAAAATGGTCAAAGGATTAGAATTGCTCCAAAGAAAACAGACAAATAGCCAATAAGCACATGAAAACATTCTCAACATTATTAGTCACTAAGGAAATTCAAATCAAAACCACAACAAGGCACCACTTCCCATCCACTAGGATAACTGTAATGAGAAAGAAAGATAATAGCAAATGTCAAGGGTGTGGAGAAATTGGAACCCTCATACATTGTTGGTGGGAATGTAAAATAGTATAGCAGCTTTGGAAAACACTTAGCAGTTTTTCGTAAAGTTACCATATATAATTCAGCAATTCCAGGCCAAAGAATTGAAAACATATGTCCACAAAAAAACTTATATGCAAACATTCATAGCAACATTATTCATAATAGCTAAAACTAAAAACAACACAAATGTTCATTAATTTATCAATGAATAAACAAAACATGGTATATCGAATGTCTTAGGCTTCTCTAGAGCAAAACCAGTGAAGCATATATATATACAAAGAGGCTTATCTAGAAGCAAAACCAGTGAAGCATACATATATGTAAAGAGAAAGATTTATCTCAAGGAAATGACTTCAGTGGTTGCAGAGGCTGAACAGTCCCTGGTCCATGGATCAGGTGTCAGGCTGGAGGCTTCTCCTGACTCACGTAGCAGTAGAGGTTGACCAACCCAAGATTAGCAGGAGACAGCAGATTACTGGCTCATGGGCTACGAAGGCTAATGAATCCCAAGATTGACAGGTAAGACAGTAGGCTGCTGGCTTAAGTCCCAAGAACTGGAGTCAGATGATGATAAGTGAGATGCAGGATTCAGAACAAGCAATCAAGCTTTGCCAGAATATCCATATATATATTGGATGTTGGCCACACCTCTGAGGAAACTCCCTTTACAACTGATTGTCTGATCACATCATGGAGTATGACAACATCATTACATAACTGTGAAATTACATCATTACGTAACTGCCAAACTACATCATTATATAACTGCCAAACCACTGAGAATCATGGTCCAGCCTTAATCATCACATCCATACAATACCAACCAAAACCAAACCCACTGTCGTCAAGCCAATTCTGATTCATAGCAAATAGGACAGAGTAGAACTGCCCCATATGGTTTGTATTGAATATTAACGGAAGCAGACTACAACATCTTTCTTCCAAGGAGCGTCGGTGGGTTCGAACCACTGACTGTTTGGTTAGCAGCTAAGTGATTTAACCACTGTGCCACCAGGGCTCCTGGATATCCATACAATGGATTAAAAGAAATTAAGTACTAACATATGCTATAATATGAATGAATCTTGAAAACATTATGCTAAGTGGAAGAAGCCAGACTCAAAAGGTCACATACTGTGTAATTCCACTCATAGAAAATGTCCAGAATAGGCAAATCCATAGAGACAGAAGATAGATGAGTGGTTTCCAGGGACTTGGGGGAGAGGGGGAAGTGGGAGTGGCTGCTAATGGGTACAGGATTCCTTTTTTAGTATGGTGAACATATTCTAGAATTTTATAGTGGTGATGGTTATAAAACTTTCTGAATATACAAAAAAAACATTGAATTGCACACTTTAAAAGGGTAGATTTTATGGTATGTGAATTATAAGTCAAAAATATTGTGTCATAAAAAAATAATTATCATTAAACTAAGTTTAGAACATACTGTAAAATTACTAAAAGGTGATACAAATTTGCACTTAACTAAGTTTGGTGATAAAAATATCTACTACCTGCCTCACACTTCACATTCCAGCAAGACTAAATTGCTCATCACTCCCCACCAATCTCTGCTGTTTCCATGGCTGTGCACTTTTATCATGGGTTCCCTCTTCCAAGTATGCCTTCCCCCTTCATCCACTTGTCCTGGTAAACTGCTGCTTTGTTTTTCAAGGCTCAGCTCATCCTGGAGGTCATGTGTGAGACATGGTAGATGTCAAACATTTGCTGATTTCAAGTTTGGAATCCTTCATGTAAAGGGTAGTTACTACTTCCTGCCCACCAAAAGTCTCCACAAATTCACAAAACTATATTATTTTACCAGTGGGTTTTTGCCTATTACACCTACTTCTTTGCCTAACTCAGGGAAAGAATGTCAATAGGAATTTCATATCGGAGGGGGATGGAGTGGAGTTGGGGCCATGCTGGGGGTGAAAGGAAAACTGCCATGACAGACAGGCAGAAGAAATATTTTTAGAGGACAGATGGGGAGACTCAACATCACTCATGTGATGGAATAACTTTTTAAAATTTTATATTGCCGACTAGAAATTAACCTTCTTAGGAATTAATGCTTACTGTGAGAGTTTTTCTTTCAATTTAAAAAAAAAAAAAAAAGCCTTGACCTGCCTGCCCTCCTTGTTCCATAGGTGGGACACCCATACCCATTCAATTAGGGGCAAGTCTTGCTGAGCTTTCTCAATGTTCATGAAAGAACGTTAACCATGTAACAAAACTAGATTATCACTTCCTGCTCACCAAAAGTCTCCTCAAATTCAAAACTAAATTATAAGTGGACTTTTGCCTGTTACACCCATTTCTTTGTCTAACCCAAAAAAGAATGTCAATGGGAATTTCAAATCATATCTATATATATGTTGTTGTTGTCGTGTACCGTCGAGTTTATTCCAACTCAGCAACCCCACGCGGCAGAGTTAACCTGCCTCATAGGTTTTCTAGGCTGTAATCTTTATGGGAGCAGATTGCTAGGTCTTTCTCCCATGGAGCATCTGAGTGAGTTTGAATCACCAACCTTTCAGTTAGCAGCCAAGCACTGAGTGAAAAAAAACCCAAACCTGTTTCCATGGAATCAATTCCGACTCAATTCCGACTCATAGTGACCCTACAGGACAGAGTTGAACCACCCCCATAGAGTTTCCAAGGAGCACCTAGTAGGTTCAAACTGCCAACATTTTGGTTAGCAGCCATAGCACTTAACCACTACACCACCAGGGTTTCCGATCAATCACTGGGTGTATATATGTATATATCTGTATATATCTATATGTATGTATACACAAATATGTAAGATCAGTAATATACAATATTCCCTTTTCAGTTATTACTCAGAGAATATATCCTTGAATTGTCTGATTGTTAACTTCATTACAATTAGAGGAATAGTAAATAAAAGAATTACTTAAAGTACATGTAACCCATCTATTTATCTGAAGAGCCTCAGTTTCCTCCTTGGGTCAGGCTGGATCACTAAAAATCTCTGCCCTTGAACCGCCGTACTTAGATTCTAATCACACTTGCTCTCACAGAGTGCTTCCTTGGGTTATGATCTTGGGAGGAATTGAAGACTGCTCTAAGAAATAGCCAAATGAAACTTTCAGAAACCTCCACTTTAGTTCTTTTCCTCCCGTTTACTTTCTGCCCCTTCTTCTATTGCTCATCTTCTGAAGTTGCAAGAAGTTTTTAACTTCCTCACCCAAACTATTCTCAAATACCATCCACTCAGTTCCCCAAGGAAGGGACTGTTCTCTTGAGCTAAAAACATCAGCCAAAATGCCCAGTGATTACATGCTAATCGTCTCCCTTACTGCTAGTTCCTCAGATAATATGAAACTCCCAGTCTCTTCCTTAAGATTGATTACTGGTAATTTTGTGAAAGCAGCTACTGAGAAATGGCATATGGGAATTATAACCAAAACCCACCATTCTCAGTTCCTTTTTCATGACTAGGATGTAAGTCTCTCACACTTCAACATCAATCCTTGTACTGATGCCTTTGATCTCATGTCTCCCGCCCCATCTAGGCAGGATTTTCCTCATTATATCAGTCAGGGCTCTCCAGGGAAACAGAACCAATAGGATATGTGTATATATATATATATATATATATAGAGAGAGAGAGAGAGAGAGTTATTTTAAGGAATTGGGTCACAGGATAGTTGGGGCCGTCAAGTCCAAAATCTGTAGGGCAAGCTGGCAGGCTGGAAACTTGGCGGGATCTCTACGTTGCAGTTTTAAGGCAGAATTCCTTCCTTTAGGAAACCTAAGTTTTTGCTCTTCAGACCTTCAACTGAGTGTATGAGGCCCACTCCCATTACAGAAGGTAATTTTCTTTACTTAAAGTCAACTGATTGTAAATGTTAATCACATGTAAATAACTTAGTAGCAACATCTAGACTAGTGTTTGACCAAAGAACTGGGCCTAGTTAAATTAACACATAAATTTAACCAACACTGTCACTCCTCCATCCATCTACTTTATAGCATCTTCAGTTTTTTCCACTTCTACAGCTCCTTTTCATGTTTCAGCAAATTCATTAATGGATCAGAAATTTGTATTTGCAGGCTTAAAAAAAAAAAATAAACTGTTGCCGTTCAGTCAACTCCAACTCATGGTGACCCTATGTGTGTCAGAGTAGAACTGCACTCCATAGGGTTTTCAATGGCTGTAATCTTATGGAACGAGATAGCCAGGCCTCTCTCCCATGGGTGAACTCAAACCTTCAAGTTAATAGTCAAGTGTGATTAGAAGCTAATTGCGAACTGTTTATTTATGGACTTTGACAGGCAAAAATGTGTAGTTTTTTTCTATAACTAAACAGAACATAAGTCTGTACCTGCCTAATAGCAGAAAAGCTTAATGTAATTCAGGTAAACTCAGTCACTTAACTGTTCTCAGATTCTTCTGGTTAAATTGTCAAAGAATTCTCCCTTCCTGCTGCACTAACCACAAGGCAAAGTCGGCAAATCCCACCTTCTTTGTTAACTGCATGGTAAGGATCAGCAGGAATCCAGTCCCCAAAGTCCTCACCTTCCCACTTCTCCATCCTCATCATCACCAGCCACCCAAGCGGCCCTGTCTCTGACCCTAGCCACCCAGAGCTAGGTCAGAGATAACAAATTAGACAGACATCATCTTTCAGACCTGCTGATCATGCAGCATTTCTCTGACCCTAGCCACCCAAAGCTAGGTCAGAGCTCACCTGTGAGAAGGACAACCTCTTTCAGAATGCCAGATAGGCAGATGTTAGCCCCTACTGATTCTCACTGTCTCCGTGGGTTCATTAATGTGCTAGAACGATTCATAGAACTTCGTAGAGAGTACTTATGGCTACAGATTTATTAAAATAAAAAGGATACAAATGAAGAGGCACATAGGCTGGGGTCTGGGAAGGGTCCCAGCACAGAGCTTCCATGTCCCATGCATAGTCATCAACCAGGAAGCTCATCGGAGCCTTAGATCTCAGGGCTTTTATCAGCCTCCCCCACACAGCCATGACAGATTACATTATGACTCCTGAGGCTTGGTCTTGTCAGTTGGTCCTTCTTGGTCTTGTCAGCCCGCACACATCAGCCTCAGGTGTGGTCCAGGTCAAAAGAAATGAGAACAAAAGCCAAATTGCTTTTTGCAAGGTGATCCTCCTCTTTCACTTGCCTTCATGAACTGGCCTCCTTTTCTTTTATCCAGCATGTGAGCATAATTGGTGTGGAGGCTGGGATGCCAACCCGTCATCCAACAGAAAAGCAGAGGCATCCATCCATCCATGCCTCCTACCTGGATTCTCCCTTGCTGCTGAGCTCCTTTGGGCTGATTTAGAGCTGTGGCCCAGGTTTTAGATGGTGAATCCACCTCCAGGTTTCTTCCCATTGCACCATTGCCTCAACGACAAAGGATGACCTAACCCCACTTCTTACCTTCAGCTCAATTGTTGTTGTTAGCTGCTGTCGAGTTGGCTCCAACTCATGGAGACTTTATGTATAACAGAACGAGATATTGCCTAAACCTGTGCCATCCTCTTGATCATCGGTATGTTTGAGTCCATAGTTGTGGCTGTTGTGTGAATCCATCTCATCGAAGGTTTCCCTTGTTTTCGCCGACCTGCTTTACCAAAACATGATGTTCTTTACTAGCAATTGGTCTTTCCTAATGACATGTTCAAAGTAAGTGAGATAAAGTATCGCCATCCTTGCTTATAAGGAACATCCTGATTGTATTACTTCTGAGACTGATGTGTTGTTCTTCTGAAGTCCACAGTAATACAAAATATTCTTTGCCAACACCACAATTTGAATGCATCAGTACTCTACTTTATATCGTTTGTTTCTTTAACATTTGGGCTCTCTCCTTGTATTCTCATCCTTTAAAAAAAATTAAAAGCATTATTATTACAAAAACAGTATATATGTATTGTGGAAAGTTAGAAAACATGGGTAAGCAAATACAAGGAAATTAAAAATGTATGTTTCTACCACACAGAAATTACTATTTTTAATTGTTTATTTTCTATCCTTCCAGATCTTTCTCTATGCAAATAAAGGGAGGTTTTTTTCACCAAATTAAGTTCTTACTATACATTCTGTTTCGTTATCTACTGTTTTTTCAGTATCTAATCACTACTTACATAAGCAAATAAATTTTCATCTTACCTAAACTCCATATTCAAATTTCTCCAGTTATTCCAAAAATTCTCTTTATCACTGACTTGTTCAAACCAGGATTCAATTCTGGGACCACACAGGCCATTTGGTTGGTTTGTCCTTTAAGCCTCTTGTAGTCTTGCATAGTCCTATTTTTTCCCCATGACACTGACTTGGTGAAGAAATCAGACCCAGAGCTCCTGCCTAATGTCTCACCTTCACCTTCTGGATTTGTTTAGTTAACTCAATTTATCCTTTTGTCTCTGGTTCCTGAAAATAATTATTGGATTTTGCCAGCAATCAAGGTGCCTTTGTTTTCCAAAAGAGCCAGGCAACACTTAAACATGTGCGAATGTAGTGGAAGCCCCCCACCCCCACCCCGAAGAAAACCACACCTTGCAAATAATTTCAGGAAAGAGAGGGACATGATAGTCAATTGTGCCCATTTATTGATTCCACCGATCATGCATATGCAAGGAGGCCCCAATGACTGTTATAAAGGACCTCAATATGAAAGCAGTTGGGCTTCCTGGATTTATGAGAGGTGAGGCACATCCTTGAGGACAATGGAAGTCTCACTCTCAGAGGGAGACCTGTGCACCTTTTTGTTTGTATCCCTTTGAGGTTATTTATATTAAGGTTAAGTATAGACAATGCTCTGTGAGTTCTATAAGTCATTCTAGTGACTTATTAAACTCATTGGTCGCAGTGAGAACCAGCAGAAACTGGCATCTGGATGTGAATTATCTTTGAATTTTGGGAATTTTGTCAGTTATTATTAACACAATGGCATAATTAGCTTAGTCTAGCCACAAGATTTCCTATAAACTGGAAGTTAGCTCTAAAGCCTTAATGGATTCAAGTTAGAAGTTTTTGACTAAAATACATAATAAGTGATGTTGTGTGTTCTATTTTGGACTTATAATAGTTGACCTACCTTTATTGTTGTTGTTAGTAGCAGTCAGTTGATTCTGACTCATGGCAACCCCATGTGATGATGCTAAAATTGGCCACCAGATGTGGATGATAAGGATCTGATCCTTCCATTGTGACAGTTTTATTTTTTTTCTTAAGGCTATAAAATAATCAGTGTGGTATGATTTTGACACCATACAGATATCCAGTTATTCGATCAACTGTACACCTACTGATTTTAACACCACGTGACTGTCCTTGCCTGCATCAATATTTCCAATAAGGGTTGCAGAATGATTATTTTCTATTTCTATCATTCCTTCCATAGTATAGACTCACATCCTTCTGTGGAAAAGAAAGTTTTCCTCATTAGCTGGGGCTATTTGGTTACCCTGAAATACAATTCCTACTATAAAGGCATAATTTTTTCTGTTTCGTTACACGTTTGCAAAGCAAGGAGTGGTTTTTAGCAAATTCAGATAGTAGACCCCATTCTTTTCCTTTGCACATCACCTTCCAGGGAATCATAATTTCAGCCTTAGCTCTTTTTCTTCTACGCATTTCTTCTAGTCAAGCTGTGGTTTTACTACATGTCACTCCACATTCTACATTTTCCCACCTGCACGTTTACATTCTTGCTCTCCTTTCCACCTAGAACGTCTCTGCCCACCCACCCCCCTTCTTTTTGCCTACCAAGAACTAGTCTGTTCTTGTAGGCAGGCTCTTTTATGAAGCCTTTTCTAATACCCGCTCATATTGCTTCATCTCCAACCAGAAGAGACCTTTCTCTCCTTTGAATTTTTATTACATCTAGCTTATGAATATTTTGGAGTTGCTTTGTTTATAATTATTTGAATATTTGTCTTGATCTTCTTATGTGAGAAAACATTTTAATTCTCCCGGATTCCAGATTTCTGGGTCCATGGATTTGGGATGACCCACTCAGGCCATCTGCCCTTAGGTGTCCTTTTGGTCCTTGAGCCTTGAAGGAACTGTTTTCCTAAAGTCACCTTCAAGTCAAACAATAGCCTAGAAAGCAGTTTTAGGCGTTGAGTTCTTTTAGAGAATTAGCTATGTGCAGCCAGTTTCAAGGAGCAGGAAACCCAGGTCTGACTGGAAAATGTATGGCATGTTTGTAGTGACTTTATTTCCACAACTGACTGACCCTGGAACTCTGCATGTGTCCTGATGCTATCTCCTAAAAAATTAACATGACAATGACTTATACAACCCATTTTCACTATCCCCTCTTCCCAGTGCCTTCCTGAGACTTTCTCCTTTGATGCTGTCCAATTTGAATCTTTGAATCCTATCTAACCCCTTGCTTTGCAGTAGATTCCTACTCATAGCAACCCTATAGGCAGGGTAGAACTGCCCCATAGGGTTTCCAAGGCTGTAAATCTTTACAGGAGCTGACTGCACCATCCTTCTCTAGCCGAGTGGTTGTTGGGTTGGAAACGCCAACTTTTTGATTAGCAGCCGAGCACTTAACAACTGCGCCACCAGGGCTCCTCTCAAATCATATCTACTTGCAATAAATACATTCTGTTCCACTAATTTTTGCTGTTTCTCTGCACATTTAGGCTTTTGTCATGTGTTTATAAAATGAGGGCAGGCATAGGAATTAACAGTTATTGAGTGTCTTGTATGTGCCAAGTATTGTATGATTTAATTCTCACAATAATGAGTGTCTGTGGCAGGAATTATTATTTCAGGATTACAAATGAGGAAGCTGAGGCTTCAAGAGAGTAATAAACTTACCTAAATTTACACAGCAAAATGGGGCTGATACTTAAAACCAGATCAGACTTGAAATCATGCTTTTCTCTCTACCATATAAGTCTGTTTTGGTGGTAGTTGTTTCCTATATTCTCCACAATATTTAGCCTAGAACCATGTACCTAATAAGCACTCAGTAAATGAACAATGGACCCTTGGTGGCACAGTGGTTAAGAGCTCAGCTGCTACCCAAAATGTCGACAGTTCAAATCCACCAGCCGTTCCTTGGAAACCTCATGGGGCAGTTATACTCTGTCCTATAGGATCACTATGAGTCGGAATTGACTCAATAGCAACAAGTGCGGGTTTTTGTTTGTGTGTTTGTTTTTACAGTGATTTACAAAGAAGGATAATTCTATTTTTAACTACAGCTCACCAGTTGTTCTAAAGCCAAAGAAAGAAATTAAAAACTATAATTGCTTATGTGCTGAATATAAAACAAAGGTGGGGTTTCTGTGCTCTTATTAACATCTTTCACCTTTCAAAAAAGGATTGATAGGAACATGAGAACTGATTTAGGAAATAATATTGAAGTCATTATTCTCTGCCCTTAAGCACAGAGAATATGACCCAGCTGGAGCTGGGCTCACTAGGACTCACAACGACACATCAACTGGGCCCTGAGGTATAAAGACAATAGCTAAGATAATCTTGGAAAATATCTTTTAGGGAAATTTTCACATAAATCTGATCAAACAGAACACAAAAGACTTTCCACTCTTATCTTTTTCTATTAGCATTTAGTGAATAGAAATTTGTTGGACCAATGAAGACCCTCCTGACTGCCATTACTGAAACCTATACCAATAATTGTTAAGAAAGACAATTCAAAATGAAGGATCACAGTTTCTAGCCAATCTGAAAAGTCTAAGCTTTCAGCGATTTCCCCATTTGTAACATTAATTTATACTGATGGCTCTGTAACTGTTCTTTGGACTTGGGCAGACATGAGTGACAGCATGCTTGCCTGTTTTTCCATTCTTGCCTATTTGGTAATATTCTTTGGACTTGGATAGACATGGCTCTAGCAACATGCTTGTCCGTTTTCCCAATTTTGTCTGTTCTGTGATATTTCCTTGGACTCAGACAGACATGGCTCAGGCAGCATGGTTGTCTGCTTCCCACGTTTGCCCTTTTGAATATATGCTGAATAAAACTTTCTTTTTGCTTTACTAAACTTTGTGATGTCCTTCTCCTACAACAGAACTGAAAAACTCTCAGGCAGAAATGTAAGCTACCACCATTCTCACAACAAAAACTACATTAATCAGGAGATTTTCATCTCATCTTTTCCTCCTAATCTGTCATTTTCAGTAGGATTAGCATGAGTGTTAGCCATCTGAGAAGGGGAATTTTACACATGCACAAATAACATGCAGACTCTCCATGGAGACCTTGAAGACACTGTGACTTCTCAGCCTCCTTCATCACGTTCAGTCTTGGAATAGATTCACCAAACAAACCAATCCTGTAGCATTTAACGTTGTCAGTGACTCATAAAGTACAACATCTCCAACCTGCCTCTTTTGACACAGGGAATGAAAAGTTTCCACAATCAAGCTTGAAGGTAACCATGTTGGAACACTAAATGCCTTTTTAACAAATTTAGACTTGACAGTTATTTTGTCTTCCTCTTGTTTTAGTGGATTAGTCCACAAGAACACCACATATTCTCCGGCCTCTTGGGGAACACTTGCCAACCTCTCCTCCTGCCAAGCAGCTCCCCAGGAAGGGTGCCCTGCAGATCAGCCTGTAGAGTATGTGCCCCTGACAGCTGTTTGACAAAACAGAGGAAGGATGTCCAGAGGAGATTGTGGGTGAACGCCGAGCCAAACTTCTCGACTTCTCATTAGTCTCCTTTTATAGCCTTGAGAGTTAACCACAAGCACTTGTGTGCTTTGATAAAAGTGGACATAAAAATGGAAATAAATGCAATATCTGGCACACACTTAGGCTCACTTCTTTGGACAATGAATGTAAACAGTCGTAGTTTATGGGGTAGTAATGTCTGGCAGATATTTTTAGAGGATTTATCTCTTATCAATAATATGATAAATTATGTCATGTGTAGGTAAAACAAACAGCATCTGAATATTGGATTTTCACTGTCACTGACCTGTAAAGTCAACTAGAAATAGTTGCTTCATTTTCTAAAGGCTGCAATTTCCTGATTATAGAAACAGCAATAATAAAAGCCATCTTACTACTTCCTAAATTAACAGGAAACCTGTTGCACAGATAATGTAAAATATTATTTTGGTATAAATTTAGCCCTGAATGATGTGGTCCTGGACTAAACTGTCTGAAGCTTCACTCTAGAAAGAGGACAGGCCCTTATAAGCACATTCTTGGGAACCAGACTTAAAAGGCTAATTTATCTTCCTGCCCTTGTTTCTCCTTTGCCTGTTGTTGTTGTGTGCCACTGAGTTGATTCCTACTCATAGTGACCTTATAGGACAGAGTAGAATTGCCCCCACAGGGTTTTCCATTGTTTACAGAAGCAGACTGCCACATCTTTCTCCTCGGAGCAGTTGGTGGGTTCAAACCTCTGACCTCTGGGTTAGCAGCCAAGTGCTTAACCATTGAGCCACCAGGACTCCTTTCCTTTACTTTCAGTTTCTTATTTAGCTGTTTTAACTTGTTAATTAACTTGTTTAATTGTACATATTTTTGTATGCTATTGTTGTTGTTGAGTGCCATCAAGTCAATTTTGACTAATAGTGACCCTATGCAACAGAGTAGAACTGCCCCATAAGCTTTTCTAGGTTGTAATTTTTACAGGGGCAGATCAACAAGTCTTTTCTCCCACAGAGCTGAAGGTTGGGTTCGAACGGCCAATCTTTGGGTTAGCAGCCAAGTGCTTAACCGTTGCGCCACCAGGGCTCCTTTTTGTAAGCTACCTACTCAAAATCATTTTGAAATAAAGTGATGGTATAAATAATCAAATTTTAATGAAATAGTATAATCATCAGCTGGGTTTTCTTGAGCACACACTGGGTGATTATGGGAGGATGAAACACGGGAATAATAGAAAATCTTAGTGAATTGCTTATAAACACCAACTTTTTAAGTGTTTAAAATGCTTAAATCACATATAAATAAATAAGGCTTACCTTGACATTTGGGAGAAATTTTAAAATAAAAAAATGCTGGAAGTAAGAATTAAATATTTATTAATATATTCATATGCTACATACTATGTGCCAGACACTATTCTGTATCAGTTTAGATAATCCTTTCAGCAATTCTCTGGTGTATGTTTTATTATTACCATCATCCCCATTTTACAAATAAAGAAATCAAGGATTTGCCTAACAGCATCTAATCTCTAAAATCTACAAGATACTGCAAAACCTCAACAATAAAAAGGCAAATAACTCAGTTAAAAAATGGGCAAAGGATATGAACAGGCACTTCACCAAAGAAGATATTCAGGCAGCTAACAGACACATGAGGAAATGCTAGCAATCATTAGTCATTGAGAAATGCAAATCAAAACTACAAGTCGATACTATCTCTCCCCAACAAGGGTAGCATTAATCCAAAAAACACAAAATAATCAATGTTGGCTAGGTTGTGGAAAGACTGGAACACTTATACACTGTTGGTGGGAATGTAAAATGGTACAACCACTTTAGAAATCAATTTGGTGCTTCCTTAAAAAGCTAGAATTAAAAGTACCATATGATCCAGCTATCTCGCTCCTTGGACTATATCTTAGAGAAACAAGAGCCATCACACGAATAGATATACACATACCTATGTTCATTGCAGCACTGTTCACGATAACAAAAAGATGGAAACAACCTAGGTGTCCATCAACAGACAAATGGATAAACAAATTATGGTATATTTACACGATGGAATACTATGCAACCATAAAGAACAATGATGAATCCGTGAAACGTAGCATGGAGGAATCTGGAAGGCATTATGCTGACAGAATTTAGTGAGTCACAAAAGGACAAATATTGTATGAGACCACTATTACAAGAACTCAAGAAAAGGTTTAAACACAGAAGAAAATATTCTTTGATGGTTACAAGGGTGGGTAGGGAGGGAGAATGGTACTCACTAACTAGATAGTAGACAAGAATTATCTTAGGTTAAGGGAAGGACAATACACACTACAGGGGAAGTCAGCACAACTGGACTAAACCAAAAACTAAGAAGTTTCCTGAATACAACCAAACACTCAGAGGGACAGAGTAGCAGGGGGTCTGGGGACTATGGTTTCAGGGGTCATCTAGGTCAATTGCCATAACAAAATTTATTAGGAAAATGTTCTGCATCCCACTTTGGTGAGTGGTGTCTGGGGTCTTAAAAGCTAGTGAGTGGCCTTCTAAGATGCGTCAATTGGCCCCAATGCACCTGGAGCAAAGGAGAATGAAGAACACCAAAGACACAAGGAAAATATTAGCCCAAGAGACAGAAAGGGCTACATAAACCAGAGACTCCATCAGGCTGAGACCAGGAGAACTAGATAGTGCCCAGCTACCACCAATGACCACCCTGATAGAGAACACAACAGAGAGTCCCTGACAGAGCAGAAAGAAAGTGGAGTGCATAACTCAAATTCTAGTAAAAAGACCAGGCTTAATGGTTTGACTGAGACTGGAGGGACATTGGAAGACATGGCCCCTGGACTCTTTGCTAGCCTGAAACTAAAACCATTCCTGAGGCCAACTCTTCAGACAAAGATTAGGCTGGACTATGGGACATAAAATGATACACATGAAGAGTGTGTTTCTTAGCTCAAGTCGATACATGAGACTAAATGGGTGGCTCCTGTCTGGAGGCGAGATGAGGAGGCAGAGAAGGTCAGGAGCTGGTTGAATGGACATGGGAAATCTGGAGTGGAAAGGAGTGTGCTGTTACAGTATAGGGAGAGCAATTAGGGTCACATAACAATGTATATATAAATTTTTGTATGAGAAACTAACTTGAATTGTAAACTTTCACTTAAAGCACAATAAAAAAAGAAATTGAGGATTTGAGTAATTAACTGCCTTGTCTAAAGTCACACTAATTGAAAGTGGCAGCCCTGATTTGAGGCCACAGAGGCTGGCTACAAGGTCTATTATACCATTCTGCCATGTTACCTCTCAAGGCCAAAAAAAAAAGTTGCCATTGAGTTTATTCCAATTTATGGCAACTTCATGTGTGTCAGAGTAGAACTGTGCTCCATAGGGTTTTCAGTGGCTGATTTTTCTCAAGTAGATTGTCAGGCCTTTCTTCTGAGGAATGCATAGGTGAATTTAACTTCCAACCTTTTGGTTAGGAGCCGTTTGCACCACCCAGGGACTCTAGAAAAAGGAGAGGGATAGTTGAAAACATTCTGATGTCCAGCACCCCTCGAACATTATCATCTATGTTTTCCGAAAGCCCCCCACCCCACTCCAATAATTCTATTCTTGCAGCCTGGGTTAAGAACCACCGAAATGGATGAACATCTATTTGGGTTCATAGTAAGTTCTTCTGAAGGTATAGACTACATTCTGAGTAGGCTCTTCACAATCTTTGGAATATAGAAATTATTAAATGAGGGAATTATTTTTATTCTTTTTTTATTGTACTTTTGGTGAAGGTTTACAGAACAAATAGTTTCTCATTAAACAGTCAGTACACATATTGTTTTATGACATTGGTTAACAACCCATGACATGTCAACACCCTCCCTTCTCGACCTTTTTTTTTTTTTGGTGAAAATATACATAGCCAAAGATACACCATTTCAAAAATTTCTACATACACAATTCAGTGACATCGATTACGTTCTTCCAGTTGTGCCGCTATTCTCACTTTAGATGAAGGTTTACAGAACAAATAGTTTCTCATTAAACAGTTAGTACATATGTTACATTATGACAATGGTTAAGAACCCCACTACATGTCAACACTGTCCTTATTCAACCTTGGGTTCCCTATCACCAGCTTTCCTGTCTCCTTCTGCCTTCTAGTCCGTTTCCCTGAACTGCTGTGCCTCATTAGTCCCATTTTGTTTTATGGGGCTGTCGAATCCCCGGCTGAATGGTGAACCTAGGAAGTGACTTCACCGCTGAGCTAAAAGGGTGTCTGGGGGCCATACTCTCGGGGTTAAGTGAGGGAATTATTTTAATGATGAAATGATTATGATAATAATAAATAATGATACAAAGAAATCATACACAGACCCCAAGCTGCTATTCTCCTATCAACAAAAGACACTAGATTTGCAGAGTAGGGAGTTATCACCTATATTCAGGAGAACATAGACATATAAGTCCACAGGTAAATAAAGACAGAACAATACCTCTTTTACAGCATGTGTAGGTAATACTTTCCATTAGGAGAAATGGAGATACTGCTGCAGGACAGCCACGCGCTCAGCTAAAATTACAGCTGCATCCCTGGTGTTTACTACATGAAAAAAGAATGTTCTTTTTAGTTTCTTTCGTGAAAGTGAGGTCAAAACTACGCAAAATATCTTGAGTCTCTTTAATTTGTGATAGAAGATCACAGGGATTGAAGGTACTGAGCTTAATTTACTCTGTACCCACAAACAAGACTTTATTTGGAGGAGATAGAGCAAGAGAGTAAGGGGGCCAGCAAGAGAGGAAGTGAGCAGGGCTGAATAAAGCATTACCAAGACATAAATTAAAACAAACATGCATATCTCCCCGAGAGTTGTTGTTTCAGCATGGAGACATACGATGCAGTGCCTTTTAATTTCAACCTACTCAATCCTCTTGACACTTGGTTCCTGGAGTTTTTCGAATACAGAAAGGATTTAACAAATTACAGAGACCACATATGTGAATGATTCACTGAGTTCCTTCTTGTGTATTTCATTTGGATCCACACTGCTAAATACAAGTATGTTAGGTGCCAAATTCCTGAAAAGGGGAAAAAAATTATCCTTTTCTCAATAATGGATTAACCAAAAACAAAAACAAACTTGTTACCGTTGGGTCAATTCCGACTCATAGTGACCTAAAAGACAGAGTAGAACTGCCCCATAGAGTTTCCAAGGAGAAGCTGGTGGATTTGAACCGCCTAGCTTTTGGTTAGCAGCTGTAGCTCGCCATAGCTCTTAACCACTGCACCACCAGGACTCCAATAATGGATTAGATTCCTCAAATTCTTTGTGTCATGATGAAGGAATAAAGAACTAAATTAAAATCATATATCCTCAAAGACTACAGGTGCTTATTCCTTCCCTGACATCAAACTCATTCACAAATGAGGCAACTTAATAAAGTGATACCTGTTGCCTTCGAGTCAATTCTGACTCATAGCAACCCTACAGGACAGGGTGGAACTGACCCATAGAGTTTCCTAGGCTATAATCTTTACAGAGGCAACTGCTACATACTTTTCCTGTGTAGCCACAGGTGGATTTGAACCACCTATCTTTTGGTTAGCCGCTGAGCTCTTAACTGCTGCACCATCAGGGCTCCAAAAATAAGAAAAGTGATCATCAAAAATAAAATAAATCTGGAATTATGATATTTTGGGCAGATGCTAGGATGACCTTTGCCCTGATATGATATAGATTGCTCAAAGAGGCAAGCTAAACAAATTAATAATCTAGTTAAGATTACAGGGCAAATAGTATTTTAAATGTTTGCTGGCATTTTAAAAGCATCTGCTGACCTACAGGGCATGCTTTCAGGAAAGGGTGGCGTGGGGATAGTCAGTGCATGGAAAAGGCCATGCGGGCTCATCTCTCTCTTGAATGCACTCTGCGGGTGTCTGAGTTTGCAAGGTGGGCCTGGTCTCTTACGTGGGACTAGCAGGACATGTGTACTTGGAGTCAGCTTTGCAGAGCCAACACTACCTATGGAAGGCCTCCAACGTCTCGATTTTGAGGGGACATTACAAAACACTGACACTTTAACCTCGTGTCCCAGAAGCACTTTCTAATCCAGATGTTTTGTTGTTGTCTTGTGCTGTGCAGTCGATTCCAACTCATGGCAACCCTAGGTGTTACAGAAAAGAGCTGTTCCATCGGGTTTTCTTAGCTGTAATCTTTGTAGAATCAGATCGCCAGTCCTTTTCTTTCACGATGCCTCCTGGGTGGATTCAAACTACCAAACTTTTGGTTGTCAGTCGAGTGCAAACTGTTTACACCACCCAGGAAAACTCAGTCCGGCATTAACAGCCATTATTACACTGATTCTATGATTTTTTTTCAGGATTTATGTGTACTTGCTGCCAGCTAGAACTCAGAAAAAAGGAATGATTCACTGACACTCCTAACTTTCAACAGCCACCACTTAATTTCACTTTGGTGAGTGCAACTTCCTTAAATTTTCCAGATATAAACCGAAGAGACTGATCAATACTAAACTCTCTTCTAGGTATTTCATTCTCAACTTTCTTTGGTAACATATATTTTAAAGCCACGCTCAACTGATTATAATCTAAAGGAGCCAAATGTGCATTTCTTTTAAAACACTATGTTGTTGTTAGGTGCTGTCGAATTGGTCCCAACTCATAGTGACCCTATGTACAACAGAACAGAACACTGCCTGGTTCTGTGCCATCCTCACAATTGTTGCTATGTTTGAGCCCATTGTTGCAGCCACTGTGTTAATCCATCTTATTGAGGGTCTTCCTCTTATTTGCTGATCCTCTACTTCACCAAGTATGATATCCTTCTCCGGGGACAGGTCCCTCCTGATAGCATGTCCAAAGTAAGTGAGACAAAGTCTTGTCATCCTTGCTTCTAAGAAGCATTCTGGCTGTACTCCTTTCAAGACGGATTTATTCATTCTTCTGACAGTCCATGGCATATTCAATATTCTTCACCAACACCATAATTCAAAGGCATCAATTCTTTCTCGGTCTTCCTTATTCATTGTACAGCTTTCTCATGCATATGAAGCGACTGAAAATACCATGGCTTGGGTCAGGCACACCTTAGTCCTCAAAGTGACATCTTTGCTTTTCAACACTTTGAAAAGATCTCTTGCAGCAGATTTGCCCAATGCAATATGTCATTTGATTTCTTGACTGCTGCTTCCACAGGCATTTATTGAAATGAGCATAAAATGAAATCCTTGACAATTTCAGTGTTTTCTCTGTTTATCATGATGTTACTTATTGGTCTAGTTGTGAGGATTTTTGTTTTCTTTGAGTTGAGGTAATCCATACTGAAGGCTGTAGTCTTTGATTTTCTTCAGTAAGTGCTTCAAGTCATCTTCACTTTCAGCAAGCAAGGTAGTGTCATCTGCATATAATAGGTGGTTAATGAGTCTTCCTCCAGTCCTGATGCCTTGATGTTTTTCATATAGTCCAGCTTCTCAGATTATTTGCTCAGCATACAGATTGAATAAGTATGGTGAAAGAATACAACCCTGAAGCACACCTTTCTTGATTTTAAACTATGTGTATCTCTTTGTTCTGCTCCAACAACTGCATCTGGGTCTACGTCCAGGCTCCACATGAGCACAATTAAGTGTTCTGGAATTCCCGTTCTTCGCAATGTTATCCATAATTTCTTGTGATCCATGCAGTTGAATGTCTTTGCGTAGCCAATAAAACACATCTAAACAACTTTCTGGTATTCTCTGCTTTCAGTCAAGATCCACCTGACATCAGCAATGATATCCTCATCCTCTTCTGAATCCAGCTTCAGTTTCTGGCAGTTCCCTGTCGATGTACTGCCGCAGCTGTTTTTGAATGATCTTCAGCAGAATTTTACTTGTGTGTGATATTAATGATATTGTTTGACAATTTCCACATACTGTTGGATCACCTTTCTTTGGAATGGGCACAAATACGAATCTCTTCCAGTTTGGCCAGGTATCTGTCTCCCAAATTTCTTGGCATAGATAAGAGAGCACTTCCAGCATTGCATTCGTTTATAAAAACATCTCAAATGGTATTCTGTCAATTCCTGGAGACTTGTTTTTTGCCAAAGCCTTCAGTGTAGCTTGGACTTCTTCCCTCAATACCATCAGTTCTTGATCATATGCTACCTCCTGAAATGGTTGGACATTGACTAATTCTTTTGGTATAGTGACTCTGTGCATTCCTTCCATCTTCTCTTGATGTTTCCTGTGTCTTTCAATATTTTGCCCATAGAATTCTTCAAAATTGCAGCTTGAGGCTTGAATTTTTTATTCAGTTCTTTCAGCTTGAGAAATGACAAGTGTCTTTTTCCCTTTTGGTTTTCTAACTCCAGGTCTTTGCATATTCTTTATAATACTTTACTTTGTCTTCATGAGCCACCCTTTGAAATCTTCTGTTCAGTTCTTTTACTTCATTAGTTCTTCCTTTTGCTTTAGCTACGCCTACATTCAAGAGCAAGTTTCAGTCTCTTCTGACATCCATTTTGGTCTTTTCTTTCTTTCCTGTCTATTTAATGACCTTTTGTTTTCTTTATGTATGATGTCCTTGATGTCATCTGGTCTTCAGTCATTAGTGTTCAATGTGTCAAATCTATTCTTGAGATAGTCTCTAAATTCAGGTGGGATATATTCAAGTTCGTATTATAATTATGTCCAAGTCTTCACCAGAAGTTTGTCCAAATTAATGAGACTTTACTGATAGGAATTAACAATACAAAATAAATTCTCATCTGTATTATTTCTCTGTATTCCTTTAAGATATTAGCTCAAGTGTTTTCATTCCCACTAAAGGAATTTAATAAATATCATTATTTTCTTATCCCACAGGGATACAGGTTTTATCTGGAAATTCAAAAGGAAAAAAAATGTGTGAAAAGATGTATGGATTCAACAATTATCCACAGAATAAATATCCCATGGCCTTCATCTCCAGAAACCAGTTTGCTCTGTAGTTTGTGAATCACAAACTCAAATATCTATATTGCAAGCTATTCCAATGACGTATTTGTTCCTAAACAAAAAAAAGATGGAAAAGATAAGAGAATTACATCATTTGACCATCTAGATGTGCTAAATACTATGTCAGAGATGTTCCTATATCTGTGTAATTTAATCCTTTTAACTGTTTTGTGACATAACTATTTTTATGCCTATTTTATAGAGAAGCCAATTAAGGTTCAGAGAGATTGAATCACTTGCTCTGGAGTTGGAGTACACCGTTAGCAAGATCTAGAGTTTGAGCCCCCCTCTGATGATCCCAGAGCCTGTGTATTTTCCAAACTATTCCCTCCATGCCACCATGAGCTACACTGGGTGGTGGCAGTGGAAAATTTGTAAAGTTCTCCACAGCACAATATACTGACAGGGTGGTTTTTCACTTCTGATGGGATAAGTTCCTTTTATAGTCCATCATCTGTGCTCTGTTTCAAAGAACATCTATTCAGTCATAAGCCTCACATCCTCAGGAAGCAAATGTCCCATCATTTTTAGGTGACCAATGTTTCCTTAAATATTACATGGAATGAGGCCACACATCAAGCCCATGGCGACTGGTCTTTGTTTTATGTTTGATAACGCATTTGTCTTAAGGTCAAATGAGATTATTACCAGAACTCTACTGAAACGTAAAAGGCAAATGGAAAAGTGACAAAAAACAGAGTCAGGTTAGAACTCCAGAAAGAATAGAGAATGAATTTAATGTAGAAAAGGCAAAAAAAAAAGCAATAATAGAATTGCATTTTACGAGTGTCATTAAAATTTGTTTAAAAAAACAAATTTCAGTTATGCAAGGCAAAGGAATGAGATCAAGAACATTCTTGCTTCTTTGCTATAGAGGGAGAAAAACCAGTAACTGAAGACTTTGAAAACACAGAGACTTTAAATAATGGTACACTTTTATTTTTTTTTAATTGAAAAAAAAATAATGTATACAAAAGTATATGCATTCTTCTTACATATACATAAGTATATATTACATATACATGAGTATATATCTCAGTGAATTTTCACAAAGTGAGCACATCTACTTAACCACCGCCCAGGTTAAGAACTAGCACATTTCCCAGAAGTCCTCATGGTCACACTAGTCACTACCCTCTCATCCCCAAAAGTAACTATCATGACCTCTAACACTAGAGATCAGCTTTGCCTGTTTTAAAACTTCATGTAAACAGAATTATACAATATGTACACATTTGTGTATGACTTCTTTTGCTGAGCATTGTTTATGAGGTTCACCCATATTGTTGCATGTAGCAGTCGTTTGCTCCATCCTGAATAGTATTTCATTGAATAAGTAAAACATAATTTTTCCATTCTATTGTTTATGGACATTTGGAATGTTCCTAGTTTTGACAATTGTAAGTGCTTAAGAATATGAATATTCTTTTTTTTTGCCCTGAGATAATCTTTATTTTATTTTATTTTTTATTGTACTTCAGGTGAAGGCTTACAGAACAAATAGTTTCTCATGAAACAGAGGTACACATGTTGTTCTATAACATTGGTTAACAACCCCACAACATATCAACCCTCTAACTTCTCAACTTCTTTTT
>NW_004444388.1:69196-85754 GCF_000243295.1 Trichechus manatus latirostris | reverse complement strand
GTATATCACCAATTACTGGTTGTTTTGTCTCCTGCTGGAAGCTCCGTAAGGCTGCTTTCTCATACCCCCTGTTTGCTGGTCTCCGATAGGAGTCCACGATGGCGGATCCACGCTGCGTTAGCTGGTAGGGGACCTCTGCATGAGTCTCTCCTCGCTCTCCGTTCTCTGTCAGTTTTCTCAGTCCATTTGGTGCTTGGCCGAGTTCTTTATCTCTTCTTTTGATGTTTTAAGGTTTTGGGATTGTTGTATTCTCTGTTTGTCTTAGTTTTTCAGATCTTTGCTGTGGAGGGACAGCGTGGTTCTTCTGCCTAGAATGCCATTTTGCCGGAACTCACAGAATATGAATATTCTTGTACATGACTTTCTGTTACATGTATACCTAGAAGTGTTGAGTCATGGACTGCACATTGTTCAGTTTTAGTTGATATTGCCAAAACATTTTCTAAAATTATTGTACCAATTTACTTTCTCACTGTCTTAGTTATCTAGTGCTGCTATAATAAAAATATCACAAGTGGATGGCTTTAACAAACAGAAATTTATTTTCTCACAGTTTAAGAGGCTTCTAGCCCAAATTCAGGGTGTCGACTCTAGGAGAAGGCTTTCTTTCTCTGTCATCTCTTGGGGAAGATTCTTGTCTCTTTACCTTCTGTTTCCTGTTTCCTGATTCCTTGGAGAACTCCATGCGACTTGGCATCAATATTTTCCCATCTCTGCTCATTTTATATCTTGTAAGAGGTTGACTTAAAGCACAACCTATATTAATCCTGCCTCATTAACATAACAAAGACAACCCATTACTAAATGGGATTATAACCACAGGCACAGAGGTTAGGATTTACAACACATATTTTGGGGGGACACAATTCAATCCGTAACACCCATTAACAGTGTATGAGAGTTCTGGTTGCTGCACATCATTATCTGAATTTGGCATTGTCAATCTTTTAATTTTAGTTATTCTGAAGAGTTTGGAGTAGTATCTCACTATGGGTTTAATTTGAATTTCCCTGGTGACAAATGAGGTTGAGAACATTTTCATATGCATTTCTAACAAGTGATTTTTTTCACACAGATATACTTTTTTGTGAAGTGTTCATGCAAGTGTTTTGTAACATTTTTTCTGTTATGTTTTCTATCTTGATGTTCCTGATTTGTTGTAATTTTTTTTTTTTTCATTCTGGCTATGAGTCTTTTATTGGTTTATGTATGGCAAATATCTTCTTCCATTTTTTGGCTTGCCTTTTTGCTTTCTTAATATTATGTTTTTATCAACAGAAGTTTTAATATAGTATATATCAATATTTTTCTTTATAATTTGTGTGTCTGTATCCTGATCAAGAAATCTTTCCTTATCCCAAATTCATGAAAGCATTCTCCTAAGTTATTTCTTTAAGATTATTGTTTTACCTTTCACGTTTAAATCTCAGTACTACTTTGAATTGTTTTTTGTGTATGGTCTGAATTTCCTTTCTCTTTTTGGGAAATATCAATTCTAATCCAGAGCAAGAGATAGAAAGATAAAAGTTATACTAAAATGAAAACAAATTAAAAACACACACACACACAATTTAATTATAAAGTAAGTCTTAAAATGTCGTATGTGTTTGGAATATTTGGGCATGAAAATGGGACACTTATTTACAACATAGGAAACCTTGGTGGGGCAGTAGGTAAAGCGCTGAGCTGCTAACTGAAACATCAGTGGTTTGAACACACCAGCCCCTCTTCAGGAGAAAGCTGTGGCTTCTGTAAAGATTATAGCCTTGAAAACCCTATGAGGGCAGTTATACTCTGTCCTACGGGACCAATATGAGTCGGAATCAACTCAACAACGAGTTTGGTTTGATTGATTATTTACAAAATATATTGACAGCTATGACTGTCAGCTTTATTTTGAAAGAATAAGAAATAGAATGACTTTTTTTGTAGAAAAGAAATTCAAAATCTCCAGTTATTTACCACGAGGGAGTAGGTAACTTCCTAGTCAGTTTAAGTTCAGGGTCTTAAGCAAGGGTTTTGAAGTCAAAAAGTATGTGTTTGTTAACTCAGCTCTGCCACTTGCCAGATGCTATTGTGGCCGTTCTTTGACTCACTGTGCCTATGTTTTCTCATTGTAAAATGAAAATAATACCTATCTCACTGGCTTAAAGTGAGGAAGCAATTAGCTACCTTTCCATTTTTTTCACTATTGTGTCTCCAGCACTTAAAACACTGTCACATAGTAAAGCTTAGTTAATGTGCTCTGCTGCTAACCAAAAGCTCAGAGGTTTGAACCCACCAGCAGCTCAGTGGGAGAAAGATGTGGCAGTCTGCTTCTGTGAAGGTATACAGCTTTGGAAACCCTATGGGGCAGATCTACTCTGTCCTATAGGGTCACCAGGAGTCGGAATCGACTTGACAGCAACGGATTTCATTTAGTTTTTTGGTGCCTCTCAAAGTGTAGGCCTCAGCCCACGACCAACAGCATAAACATTACCTGCGAATTTGATAGAAATGCAGAATCTCAGGGCCTTCCCCAGAGCTAATGAATCAGCATTTGAACAAAATCCTCAAATGACTCCTTGCACATTAATGTTTGAGGAGCACTGAGTCAGACAATTAAAGTATCTAGTGATGTTATGGCCCACGTTTTTCAAATAAAGTTAAGATTGGAAGCAGGAAGAGATAGAGGGTCCTAGCTAAAGAAATGATATTCTATATTAGATTCAATTTATTTATTAGCAAGGTCATTTTTACTGCACATTCCAGAACTGGGCAATGCATGCTGTCAACCTGGGTTATTTATTTTTCCACTTTGCCCCATTTTTTTTTCACTCTTGTTCAACAGCTTCAAAGGAAGATTATAATGATTAGATCTTACCTTTACTTTTGATTTCTATTTTATCACCAAGAGGACTGCAGATAAGCTGAAAGAAGAACAAAAAAGAGGGAAGGAAGAGACAAAGTCTCTGAAAAAAAGTCACAGCTGACATGTTATCTTGATTTCTCATTCAGTCACTGATCCAATCACAAATCATTGTCCTTCTCAACCTCTGACTTAGAGTTCTAAAATCTCCATCTATAACTTCTGTGTTCTACCTTTGAAGAGAAAAACAGTATAAATGGATTGACTTACAGAGTTTCTAACAGGTGTTTTTTGTCCATTGGTTTGTGGTGGTAAACTCTGGTGAGTAAAATAAATGAAATCAGTGACCCAAGCTAATGTAGTGGTCTGTGAACCTAAAGATTTGTGAATCACTAGATGATTTGATGTATTTTGTTAGCTGTCTTCATTAGAGGATGTTTGTGAGGTGTTAATGATAGTAACAATTACTAATACTTATGGTTTGACTACCATATGACAGGCATTGTGTTAAGTTTCTTGGATATATTCCTACATTTCATTTTCGCATTAATACGGTTAGCTGAGTATAGGGAGACCTTCTGATATCAGTATTCATTAATGGAGTCTCAGTAGTTAATAGGAAAGTAAAAGTCACTATAACACAAAATATCCACTAATAAATTGGCCACTTACAGAATGAATTCCCACTCAATGATCACTTTCACTTAATGTTAACATTTATCCCAGTCCAGGAGGCAACATTTTTGTCCCTCAGTTTCTTGTATCAAATATTGTATCAAACATCCAGCAACACAGTGAAAACCAGTGGTGAAGAGCAATCATGGATCTTGGAAAAGATACAGATTTCATGAAGTTGATTAAAAAATGTTGGAAAATTGTTCAAATCACAGGGCAAAGATCCTGACAAAAGAGGATCTGTTAGAGTACTTAACAACTAGACCAGAGAAAATCAACAAACTCTTGACAAGATGTGCTCTTCAAAAAAGAATGTTTTACATATCAAAAGATTATAATCCAGCTTCAAAAGCCATGTCTGAAGTGAAGAGTGTCTATCATGCTATCATACGATTTCATCCAAAAACAAAAACTATGCCAAAAATTAATTCTTGGTTATTATTTATTTATGCTAAGAAATAACATTTTTTGCAATGTTAACTATGAATTTAAATAAATTATTTTTGTAAGTTTTATCTTGAATATTTAGACAAATCTCCAAACTTTTTTATAATTTGCAATGAATTTTTATGTTATTTAAGGTAAATTCATTTTACAAAGTTTTTTTCCCCCTGTACAAATCCTCCTCACTTGAGGAGGCTTTCCTGTGTTATTATTACCCTATTTTACATACGGAAACCTGAGGTTTGACATGGCTAAATAATGGGACCAAAATCACAGCCTGGCATTGACCCAGAGATGCAAGATCCAATCTTGGTCCGATAGAATATTGCTACCAAAGTTAGTTAGTATTCTAAAATCATTCTAATAATAAGAATTTGACTAATGAACTCAATGAGATTGTACAGAGGAACTTTAAATCCCTGACTTCTAACATTGTTGAAAGTAATACGAATTTATGTGATGTAAAATGGGACCTCTGGCTCTCACTGACTTTATTATTTAGGGATCAGAGTACTTCTTTCTCTTTTGAAAAACTGAATATAAGTGGCACTGAAAGAAAATGTTTTCTAAAAGTATGATATTCAGTGAGTCACTTACTACAAAAAAAAATTTGAAAGATTAGAGAACATCTGGAACTATAAAACCATGTAATCCAAGGCCAACACTACACTTTTCTCATTTATGGACTGTGAATATGTGATTGATTACACATTCAAATTGAAACAAATTGTCCAGTGCCTGTGGAAACTCCAGATGCAACCTTCCATTTACAGACATACCTGTGAGTCCCAGACTTTATAGGTGGACTCCCTAATTGCAGCAGTGACAAGTCCCCTCATAATATACAATGCTGTGATAAATGGGATTATGTGTTAGGCATTACTTCTTTTAATCCCAGTTCCTAAAACACAAACTTTTGTCCATTCCTCCTTATTAGTGTATTTTTATGCAAATAACATGTGCCTTCTACCATTGTTTGAAAACTGTGCCCTCCTCTAATGAAGTATTTTTGTAAGTGTGCTATGCTAATTTTTTTACAGCAACATGTAAAAAAATTGTCATAGCTGCTCTTATAAAAATACCTCACAAGAGGAGGGCATGGTTAGTGGCTTAGGCTGGGTCTCTAGAGAACCGAAACCAGTGAAGCGTATATACAGACAGAGACAGAGACAGAGACACAGAGAGAGATTTAGCTGAAGGAATGGCTCACATGATTGTGGAAGCTGGCAAGTCCCAACTCTATGGGTCAGGCATAAGGCTGGAAGCTTCTCCTGACTCATGTAGTTGCAGGGGCTGACTAACCCAAGATCAGCAGTTAAGACAGCAGGCTGCAGGCTCACAGGCTGCAGAGGTTAATGAATCCCAAGATAAGCAGGCAATAAGGCAGGACTCTGGCTCAAGTTCCAAGAGTCAGACGTCAGGCGATGAAGAGCTGGATGCAGGATCCAGAGTGAGAAACAGCCAGTGAGCTTTGCCAAAATGTCCATACAGATTGGGTGCAGGCCACGTCTTCAAGGAAACTCGCTTACAACTGATTGCCTGATCACAACAGATCACATCACAAAGGTGATCACATTATATCACAAAGTGGAGGATAACTATATCATTACATAACTGACAAACTACATCATTATATAACTACTTAACCACTGAGAATCAAGGCACAATGAAGTTAATACACAACTTTAACCATCATAGTCCACCGCTTATCAACTTGCCACCTTTACACATCTCCCTAAACTATACACAATCTCTAAATAAAGATAATTACAAAGTCCATACTTGCACATAACATGATACAACTAATGTGCGTAAAACCAAAAACACACTAGCCTCATTTATATCTTACATTTTATAAATGAAGAGAACAAAAGTATTTGATGCACACATACTAGGAAGGAATACTCATAACAATTAAAGTCTTTGTTTCTGCACCTGGTCATGTGGTTGTTACTGGTATTTAGAACTACCTTCTTCAACCACGCATTCCGTATTCCCTTTGCCCTCAGCAAGCACTTCAGCTGGTCATGGTTCTTTGCCTGGTAGGGTGACCCAAACCTTCATTCCTGAAGGATCTGGGCCATTAGTTGTCATGTCAGAATTGGGTTGCTGTAGTTTTCCATTGATTTTACTCACAGGGCATGGAAGTACTAAGAGTCATCTTAAGGGATATCCTCTTTTCCAAAAATATTCTTCCTTACCTCCATTATGTAATATCAATCCTATTTCATTTTTGTAATCAGGATCAATCACACCAGCTAATACATTAACTCCCTTCTTTCTCTGTTGATCCAGAGGCATGGGGAGCCCAAAGTTGTCAGGTGACATTCTTAATTTCCTGTTCAGCTGAATCAGTGTTGTCTCTCCCGGTGGGAACATTCCTCCCTTTGGAACTAAGACCTCTAGACCCACAGAGCATAGAATTCCAAGGACAGGAAGCAAAAATTTTACAAGTGGGTCACTAGGGGTAATAATGACTGGTTCCACTCCCATTTCTACTCTTTGATTCCTAGACCCATGAATCCTGGCTATGGGAGAAACAGTACCGTATATTGGACACTGGTTTAGAGCATACACAGCCTCCTGGAGAACATTGCCCTTATCCTGCAAGGTATCATCATATAACTGATGCCATAATTGTGTCTTTAAAAAGTCATTCCATCATTCTCTCAAGAAAGCTGCTTCAGGATGTTGAGGAACATGGTAAAATGAGTGAATTCCAGGAGCATGGGGTCTTTGCTGCACTTCATTTGCTGTGGAGACCCTTT
Source organism: Trichechus manatus latirostris (assembly GCF_000243295.1). Lineage (NCBI taxonomy): Eukaryota > Metazoa > Chordata > Mammalia > Sirenia > Trichechidae > Trichechus > Trichechus manatus. Next base: position 79,019 of record NW_004444388.1, on the reverse strand, counting down.
ATCTGAGACGATGCTGTGTGGGATACTGTGATGGTGAGTAAAGCATTCTGTAAGTCCACAGATGGTAGTTTTGGCAGAAGCATTGCATGCAGGGAATGCAAAAAAGTTTCCAGAGTAAGTGTCTAATCCAGTAAGAACAAAATTCTGTCCCTTCCATGAGGGAAGTGGTCCAATGTAATCAACCTGCCACCAGGTTGCTGACCACCTACAGGAATGGTGCCATATCAGGGATGTAGTGTTGGTCTCTGCTGCTGGCAGATTGGATACTCAGCAGTGGTTGTAACCAAGTCAGAATTGGTTGAGTCGAAGTCCATGTTGCTGAGCCCATGCATAAGCTCCATCCCTGCCACTATGGCCACTTTGTTCAAGAGCACATTGGATAATGACAGGAGTGGATGGGGAAAGAGGATGACTGGTTTCCACAGAACACATCATCCTATTCACTTGACTGTTAAAATTCTCCTCTGCTGAGGTCACCCTTAGGTAAGCATTCACATGAGACACAAATATCTTCACTTCTTTGACTTATTCAGAAAAGTCTATCCACAAACTTCTTCCTCATACTTCCTTCCCTCCAATTTTCCAGTCGTGTTCCTTCCTAGTCTTTGTCCAGCCAAACCATCGGCCACTGTCCATGAACCAGTATACAACCTCACATCTGGCTATTTCTCCTTCAAAGCAAAGTGAACAACCAGGTGCAGTACTTGAAGTTGTGCCCATTGGGAGGATTTCCCTTCACCACTGTCCTTCAGGGGGGTCCCAAAAAGAGGCTGCAGTGCTGCCACCGTCTACTTTCCAAGGGTGTCTGCATATTGCACAGAATCATCTGTAAACCAGGCATGAGTTTTCTCTTCCTCAGTCAGTTGATCATAAGGAATGCCCCATGAGGCCATAGGTGCAGACTGGGAGAGGGCAAGTAATGTGACAGGAGTGGAGACCATGAGCATTTGGGCCACTTCCTCATGCAACTTACTTGTGCCTCCAGTTCTTCCTCAGGCCTGATCTCATATATACCACTTCCATTTAATGATAGAGTGCTGCTGTGCATATCTGAATTTATTGCTCTGTGAGTTGGACAGGACCCAGTTCATGATGGGAAGCTCAGGCCACATGGTGACTTGGTGGCCCATGTTTAAACATTCAGTCTCTACTAAGGGCCAGGAGCAAGCCAAAAGCTGTTTCTCAAAAAGAGAATAGTTATCTGCAGAGTATGGCAGGGCTTTGCTCCAAAATCCTAAGGGTCTGTGCCGTGATTCCTCAATAGGGGCCTGCCAAAGACTCCAAACAGCGTCTCTATCTGCCAGTGACACTTCAAACACCATTGGGTCAGTAGGATCATATGGCCCAACTGGTAGAGCTGCTTGCACGGCAACCTGAACCTGTTGCAGAGCCTTCTCTTGTTCTGGGCCTCATTGAAAACTAGCAGGTTTTTGAGTCATTTGATAAATTGGGTGGAGTAGCACACCCAAATGAGAGATATATTGCCTCCAAAATCAAAAGAGGATCAACAGGCATTGTGCCTCCTTTTTAGCTGTTGGAGGGGCCAGATGCAAGAACTTATCCTTCACACCCCTGGACCCCTAGAAATTTCACTGAGGTGGAAGGCATCTGAATTTTTGTTGGATTAATTTCCCACCCTCTAGCAAGCAAATGTTTTACCAATAAGTCCAGAGTCATTGACTCTTCCTCCTTACTAGGTCCAACAAGCGTATCATCAACATAAAGGACCAGTGTGATGTATTGTGGAAGGGAAAGGCAATTAAGTTCCCTGTAGACTAAATTGTGACTTAGGGCAGGAGAGGTGATGTAGCTCTGAGTTAGGCAAATGAAGGTGTATTGCTGGCCTTGTCAGTTTACAGCAATATCTTTCTGGTGGTCCTTTGAAACCAGAATCAAGAAAAACGCATTGGCCAGATCAATAGCTGCATACCAGGTACAAAGAAATGTATTAATTTGCTCAAACAATGAAACCACATCTGGAAGAGCAGCTGTATTGGAGTCACCACCTGGTTAAATTTACAATAATCCACTGTCATTCTTCAAGAACCATCTGTTTTTTGCACAACCTAAGTGGCAAATTGAATGGGGATGTGGTAGGAATCACCACCCCAGCATCCTTTAAGTCCTTGATGGTGGCAGTAATTTCTGCAATCCCTCCAGTAATGCAGTATTGCTTTTGGTTTACTATTTTCCTAGTTAAGGGCAGTTCTAATCACTTACACTTGGTTTTTCCTTCCATAATAGCCCTTACTCCATTTGTCAGGAATCCAGTGTGGGGGTTTTGTCAGTTGTTGAGTATATCTATTCCAGTTATGCGTTCTGGAACTGGGGTAATCACTACAAAATGAGTTTAGGGACCCACTGAACCCACTGTGAGATGAAACTAAGCTAAGACTCCATTAATAACCTGACCTCCATATATCCCCACTCTGACTGGTGGTCCACAGTGACATTTTTGGGTCCCCTAGAACTAGCATCAGTTCAGAGCCAGTATCCAGTAATCCCGAACAGTCTGATTATTTCCTTTTACCCGATGACTAGACACTCTCGTAAATAGCCATAGATCCCTTTGGGGAACGTTGAGAGAAAGATTAGCAGTATAAATTTTTGGCAGTGTGGTAGGGTTTTTCTTCAAGGGGACCCGACCCCTCTTTATTCAGGGAGTTGTGGGTCTGTAAGCTGGCTCAGGTCTGGGAATTTATTGAGAGGCTGTGACTCTCTATTCTGATGATTCGGGTTAGACTGTCATTCACTTGACCTAGAATTCTTCCACTTGTACAGTTCAAGTAAATATTTTGTAAATTTCCCATGTATTTCACTCTTAGGAAAACCATGACTAAGTAGCCAATGCTATAAATCCACGTGTCGGACTATTCTGGTTAGTGCTTCGACTCCACTGTCCATTAGGGTAACCACACTCACTTTGTCTTTGTTGACTGAGTGCTACCACTTGGCCCCTACCACCATGGGGTCCAATCAGCCCTGTTGTAGTTAGGTGTCTTAATTCAGTTAGGGAAGTTCCCACTGTCAAATCTGACTTACATAATATAGCAATCACAGAAGACTTCAAGGATGCTGGAGCTCCCTTTACAAATACGTTCCTCCACATTGTGGTAAAAGGTGTGTCCTCAGGGCACTCCATGTGTGGGTCTGTGGGTCTAACCTGATAAATCCACTCTAACACCCCAATTTCCCAACGCCTTTGGATACCTTCTTCTACAGTATACCAAGGCAGGTCTGGTATTTCAACTTGATTTAGAGTAGACCACCATATATAATCCATGCTTCAGTGATCCAACCAAATAAATGATTAAATCCTTTCTTAATCTCTTGAGCTGAAAATTGAATGAAAAATTTATGCTTAGTGGGCCCATAACAATAAACTCAGACTGATCCAACTTTATGTTCCTTGCACCATTATCCCACACCTTTAATAGCCATTCCCACACATATTTCAGAGATTTCTGTTTGGACATATTAGAAAAGTCAAGCAGTTCTTTTGGAGCGTAACATACCTCCTCCTGGGTCACACTTTGTACTTCACCTTTTGAGGCTAACTGGGACTTAAGTCTAGTTAGAGTTCTAGAAGCCAAAATTAATGGCAGGGATGTGTTCTGAGAACATTCAGCAATTTCTTGTAAAGCATCTGCCCCAGGCGATGCCCCAGGCAGTGACTCAGTTGTTGCCCCAGGTGATACCTCAAAGAAAAAGGCTCTTCAGACACAGCTTGGTTAATCTCATCAGATAGGGGTAGAGGGGCTAATAATTTTACTGGAGAAGGTGACTTAGTGGACAAAAATGGAGTAATATTTTCAGATGGAAGCGAGAGAGCTTGTTTTGTTGGCGGGAGTGATTCAATGGAATTTGGAAGCTTAGTGTCCCCAGCTTCCTGATTATCTGCCCATAGGTCCCCATCTCAAGTTTCAGGATCCCGTTTCTTCCCAATAAATACCGTCAATGTAATTTCAGACACCATTCGAGGTTGAAAATTCTATTGGCATTGTAAGTCAGCCACTCTTACACTGACCATGCGATCACCCAGAGCCTTGCCTCTCACCAGTACTTGATCTATTGGTGGTGATATTTTGCATATTTCTATTGCCACCTCATGCCATGGATTAGCAGTGCCCTGTTTACTACTGGAAAAAAAGTCATCAACATTTTTAAGTCTAACCAGACTTGAGGAGCAATTTAGAAAACTCATCATTACAATTTTGTTTCTCTAGAACCGCTCTTGGTACCAAATGTCTTAGGCCAGGTTCTCTAGAGAAGCAAAACCAGTGAAGCATGTATATGTGTGTATGTGTGTGTGTGTGTGTGTGTCTAGAGACAGAGATTTATCTCAAGAAAATGACTCATGCGGTTGTAGAGGCTGGCAAGTCCCAAGTCTGTGTGTCAGGCTTCTGCCTTGAGGCTTCTCTTGACTCATGTAGCTTCGGAGGCTAACGAATCCAAGAATTGCAGGTAAGACAGCAGTTGCTGGATCACAGGCTGCAGAGGCCAATGAATCCCAAGATTGGCAGGCAATACAGCAGGCCACTGGTCAAGTCTCAAGAACCAGAGGTCAGGTGATGATGAGCTCAATGCAGGATTCAGAGTGAGCAAAAGGCAGTGAGCTTTGTCAGAACGTCCATATGATTGGATGTAGGCCACACTTCCCAGAAAACTCCTTACAACTGGTTGACTGATCATATCAGATTACATTGCAGAGATGATTACATTATATCACAAAATGGGAGATTACATAACTGCCAAAGTCTACCATTACATAACTGCTAAGCTTCTGAGAATCATGGCCCAGTCAAATTGACACCCAACCTTAATCATCACCACTATTTGCCTAAAAACACAATATATATATATATTAATATTATATATTGAGAGAAGATAATCTTCCTCAAATTTTTAGTTAGACCAGCATGATATTCTTGAATGGGAAGAACACGATTATTTTTTATGGCCCATTATCAGAGATCCAAGTGGCAAAAAATTAAGCGTAATTTTGCTAGAAATGCAGGCAACAAAAGTAAGATATTTTACTGAAGAGAGAAACAGACTTGAACTTGGGAAATTAGCTGTTGACAAATATCATTCTAAACTTGAGAGTCAGTTAAGGAAAGTTAAACTCTTTTTAGGAAGAGCTAGGGTAACGAAATCGCAAGACACAAAATAAAACGTTTTGTAATGAAAATACATTAGTATAATATATAATTATACATAATTACTAAAGTGCATTTGTGGAGATTAATGTTTAGTTGTACCTATTCACAAGAGTGAAGTTAAACCATTTTAGATGAATGGTCAACTATGCACACATACAAGGTGTAAAACTATAATATTTAAACTGGAATGTCTACAGCATAGTTGCATAGAATGGATGGATTAGGTTATATACAACTATATAAACCCATGGTAATTTGAAGGATAGTTCAGATAAGTCTTGACAAAATAATGTTTAACAATAATCATAATGAAAATCACAGACACACCACCATGGATATGGCTTTCTGGTGAACAGTGAATGAATGAATGAAACATTCAGTCAATGACTAAGCTATAAAACTCCCAAACAAAACTAAGAAATACTGAAAGTATATGAACACAAGGAAATCTATGGATGAATGTTTACATAAGCATGGAAAAAAAAACAGCAACCACCCCATCAGAATATACGTGGACATGTCAACAGAAGTGTCTCCAAAGCCCTAACACTGCAGAAAAAGGCCTGTAGCATCTTGTCATACCTTATCAGCTTGGGAAAATCCATCTGACCAAATAATTTTCATCATTTTCTGTGTCCACTGGAACAATTCTCTCCCCTACTAGAGACTGGAGTGCTGGCCAAAGTCACAGTCACCTCATTCATAAGATTCAACCAAGGGAATGTATACATAAAGGTATAAACAGCCACTAAAACAAATGCCCCTTCATCCTACCACATTTCAAATAAATTCATCAAATTTCTAATTCCCACCACATGTACTGAACACTATTTGGGGCAGCATAAAGGAATTTAGAGTAGGGTTATTCAGTTTTTAACTAATATTAAGTTTATTGCACTAAGTGCAGTAGACAAAAACAAGATAAAACCTAGTTACCAGGAAAGGCTGGCTAAGAACAAATAAGAAAAAATAGTCTAAGCAGTCAAAAGGGATCACAAATTAAACATAAATTTATTAGACCTATGCCCTCGTATTATAAAACACTTAAGAGTAGCATAGATGGGAAGATGGGAGCTAGAAAGTATTTTTCCCTCAAAATTAACATAAGGCCAATGTTAATCAAGAAGTTTTATGCATTTTGAGGCTTTATACCACATTTTTGAAAAATGGAGAAACAAGAAATCATCTTAGGAAGAATAAGAAATAATTTAAATATGGTAAGCCCTAAAATGAGACATTAAAGATGTTTAGACAAGGAGAAAAAACAGTTCTGTCTTCTGAGATGCTTAAACTCTCACTTATTTCAGAGTAATATAAAATGAAATATTTGTTTACTGATGTTAGGTAGAATGGAACTCTTTATAACTCTTTTATGGGAGGATGATATCAAAACCTCTATAACTACAATGAATAGCAATAATAAAAAGGACAACACTAATGAGTGTTGGTGAGGATGTAGAGAAATTGGAACCCTCATACAGTGCTGGTGGGAATGTAAAATGGTGCAGTTGTTTTGGAAACTAATTTAGCAGCTTCTCAAAAAGTTAACCATAAAGTTACCGTATGACACAGCAATTCTACTCCTGGGCATATACCCAAGAAAATTGAAACTTTCTTTTCACATATAAGCTTGTATACAAATGTTCATAGCATCATTATTCATAATACTCAAAAACTAGAAACAACTCAGTTGTCCATCAGATGGTGAATGGATAAACAAAATGTGGTATATCCATGTAATGGAATATTATTTGGCAATAAAAAGAAATGAAGTACTGATACTTGCTACAATATGGCTGAACCTTGAAATCATTATGCTAAGTAAAAGAAGCCAGACACAAAAAGTCACATAATGTATGATTCTATTTATATCACATATCCAGAATAGGAAATCTATAAAGACAGATGGTAGATCAGGGGCTGCCAGAGACTGGGGGGAGTGGGATAGAGAATGGAGAATAACAGCTAGTGGATAAGGAGTTTATTTTGGGGGTAACGAAAATTATTTGAACGACATAGTGGTGGTTTTTGCATAATGTTGTGAACATACTAAAAACCACGGAATTGTACACTTTAGAAGAGTGTATTTTATGGTACATAATTATATCTCATGGAAACCCTGGTGGCATAGTAGTTAAGAGCTACGGCTGCTAACCAAAAGGTCGGCAGTTCGAATCCACCAGGCGCTCCTTGAAACCATATGGGGTAGTTCTACTATGTCTTATAGGGTCGCTATGAGTAGGTATTCACTTGACAGCAACGGGTACAGGCCCGGTAATTATATCTCAAGGAATCCCTGGGTGGTGCAAACCGTCAAGTGCTCGACTACTAGCTGAAGGATTGCTGGTTCAAACTCACCCAGAGTTGTTTAGAAAGACAAGACTGGCAATTTGCTTCCAAAAGGTCACGTCCTTGAAAACCTTACAGTTTTATTCTGCACATATGGGGTCACTATGATTAGGAAATGGCTCAATGGCATCTAACAGCAACAATTTTAAAATCTGTATAAATGAATAACTAATATTAGGAACATAATAATATATTATTATCAGGAAAATAGCTATTGTGTTTTGGGGAAAAAACTTTTGCCTTACAATCTAAAATTCTACAGTTTACAAAGTGTTCATTAAAAGGATTGTGCAGATAAGCTGTTCCCCGTTTTTTAGAAAAGATTAAATAAATACAAACTGACTGAAATTACAAGATTAGTAATAATACTTCCTGCCTGTGTGAATTTCCCAGTGGAGTAGACAGACTTACAGACAAATAATTACAATACAATGAAATGCATGGACCTAAATAAAGAGTCATATAGGGTCGCTATGAGTTGGACCTGACTGGAAGGCACACAATAGAAACAATACAAAGTATTATAACACGGAGGAGAGACGATCTAATTCTGAGTGGTATCAGAGCTAAAGGAGCTCCAAAGATAGGATAATTTAATCAGAGTCTTGATGAAAGAACGCATATTCACCAGTCACACAAGACAAAGGCCGAGCATTTCAAGCTGTGGAAACCCATGCAGTGACGTAGAAGCCTGAGAGAGCGCACAACTTCAAGTCATTCTGTTGGTCCAGAACTCAAGAGTTTTTGCAGAAGAGGAGCTGATGAGGCACAAAGGGTTTTATTCTTACAATGAAAGAAACTTCGAGCTATATTCTATGGGAGAGGAAGAGCCACGAAAGATATTATTCAGGCATGTAAAATATTCAGATTTCAACTTAGATAAATCATGCTGACAGCAGTGTGGGGCAAGGATTGAAAAGAATCCAAGACCGGAGGCAGGGAGATCCTTAGGATAATAAATAGTTAAGGCAAGAAAATGATGAAGCATTATTAGTAGGGACAGGTGACTAGTTCGAGGATTTTAGAGAGGGACTGCGGGCCGAAGGAAGAGGTGGAATTCAGAATAACTCATCTCTGACTTAGGCAGGAAGAACATCAAGGTTTGTTTGTGTTATTTGCATTTCTAACAAAATTGCATTTAAATTTTAATGTTGAATTTGAATGTTTGCTCCAGGTGTAGAAATCTAGTAGGTAGTCAGAGTTTTGAGTTTGTAGCTGGTGGCAGAAAGTTTGGGCTGGAGATATGAATTTGAGGGGTTGTGAAGACATAGTGAAGTTATGGGAATGGATGAAATTGTCCAAGAAGAACGGACAGAGAAAAAGAAAAGAGAGCAGAAGACCAGAAACCATCAGAAGCCTAGATTAGGGATAGGACAGCATAGAGCTCGGCACATATTGCTCAATAACTATTTGTCAAATGAATGTACCAATGAACATCATATTTGGCCTCAAGGATAGTAGTTGGGATTAGGAGATGAGTATGGAATCAAGAAAGAGAGATGCCTCAGAATGTTCTTTTCTGGTTGTTTGCATATCACAATGAGAAATAAAAGTCAATCTTGTTCAACATTCTAGGCATATGACTTTGGGAATTTTCAACTCACAGATGGGGCTTCCCAGGAAGTGGGTATGAATAGAGAAGGGGGCTGAAGACTGACTCCTGGTCAGGAAGAGGAGGTAGACCTTAGCAACAAAGAGAGAAAGGGCAGCCAGTGATGTAGGGGAAAAGGCAAGCCAGTGAGGTGTCCTGGAAGCTAAGTGAAGAAAACAAAAGAGAGATGGTCTGTTACACCAAATGCTGCTGAGACGTCAAGTTAGAGGAGGACTGAGCATGTTATGCTGGATGTGCCAAGATGAAAGCCATTTGTGAACTTAACACGAGTTTCTTCGGTGGAGTGGAAAGGGATAAAAGCCTAACTACAGGGGGTTCAAGAAAGAGTGCTGGGAGGGAGTAAAAGAGGTGAGTTCAAGTGAAAGATCCAGGCAAAGAATGAGGAAGTGAAGAAAACCAAAAACAGATACAGAGTTCTTCCACCAGAGAACAGGCAAAACTAAGATAGGGTGTGGAGTTATGGGATGGCTTTTGTCTTTTTTTAACATGGGAGCTATTACAGCATGTTTTTGTGCTGATGGGAACAGTTTAGTACAGAAAGAAAGGATGAAGATGCAGAAGAGAAAAGGGATCAACAGAGCCTTACAAAAATTAAGGGGAGTCAGGACCTGGTACATGACTGGAGGAGAAGGAGCAACGCTTAACCCTTGGAACAGCGGGAAAGGCACAGCACTGGCCGACTCCCTGAGTGTCGTTTGTT
>NW_004444388.1:55595-63770 GCF_000243295.1 Trichechus manatus latirostris | reverse complement strand
AAAAGAGTAAAAAGAGAACCTACAGACTGGGAAAAAAATTTTTGAACAGTAGAAGTCAGACAAAGTTCTAATTTCCATAATCTACAAGAAAATCCAACACCTCTACAACAAAAAAGACAAACATTCCTATTAAAAAATGGGCAAAGGAAATGAACAGACTCTTCACCAAAGAAGACATTCAAGCGGCCAACAGACACATGAGGGAATGCTCGCGATCACTAGCCATTAGAGAAATGCAAATTAAAACCACAGTAAGATACCATCTCACCCCGGCATTACTGGCACGAATCAAAAACAATGGAAATAGCAAATGTTGGAGGGGATGCAGGGAGATGGGAACTCTTATGCACTGCTGGTGGGAATGCAAAATGATACAACCATTTTGGAAAATGATATGGCACTTCCTTAGTGAGCTAGAAATAGAAATATACAATCCAGCAATCCCACTCCTAGGAATATATACTAGAGAAATAAGAGCCATCACACGAAGAGACATATGCAATCCCATGTTCATGGCAGCATTTTTGACAATAGCAAAAAGATGGAAACCACCTAGATGCCCATCAACAGATGAATGGATAAACAAACTATGGTACATACATACAATGGAGTATTTTGCAACAATAAAGAACAATGATGTATCTGTGAAGTATCTCAGAACATGGATGAAACTGGAGGATATTCTGCTAAGTGAAATAAGTCAATCACAAAAGGACAAATATTGGATGAGACCTCTATTGTAAAAACTCATGAAAAAGTTTACACACAAAAAGAAACAATTTTTGTTGGTTACAAGGGATGGGAGGGTGGGGGGAAATACTAAATAGACAATAGCTAAGTGGTAACTTCGGTTACTGGGAGGCCAGCACAACTTGTACAAGGAAAGGTCATGGAAGCTCCATAGACACATGCAAACTCCCTGAAGGACTGAATTGCTGGGCAGAGGGCTGTCGGGACCATGGTCTCAGGGAACATCTAGCTCAATTGGCATAAGACAGTTTATAAAGACAATGTTCTATATTCTACCTTGGTGAGTAGCGTCTGGGGTCTTAAAAGCCTGTGAGCAGCCATCTAAGATACTCCATTGGTCTCACCCCTTCGGGAGCAAGGGAGAATGAAGAGAACAGAATACAAGGAAAAGATTAGTCCAAAGGACTAATGGACCACGGCTACCAAGGCCTCAACCACCCTGGGTCCAGTACAGCTAAATGGTGCCCGGCTACCACCACTGACTCCTCTGACAGGGATCGCAACAGAGGGTTCTGGACAGAGCTGGAGAAGGATGTAGAACAGAATTCTAACACACAAAAAAGACCAGATTTACTGACCTGACAGAGACTGGAGAAACCCCAAGAGTATGGCCTCCGGACACTCTTTTAGCTCAGTGGTGAAGTCACTCCCTAGGTTCACCCTTCAGCCAGGGATTGGACAGCCCCATAAAACAAAATGGGTCTAATGAGGCACAGCACTCCAAGGACAAAGACTAGAAGGCAGGAGGGGACAGGAAAGCTGGTGATAGGGAACCCAAGGTTGAGAAATGACAGTGTTGACATGTCATGGTGTTGTTAACCATTGTCATAGGGCAGTATGTGTTCTGTTTAATAAGTGTCATGGATTGAGTTGTGTCCCCCAAAAATATCTGTCAGCTTGGCTGGGTCATGATTCCCATTGTTGTGTGATTGTGTAATCTGATGTGGTTTTCTTATGTGTTGTAAACTTTATCACTATAATGAGATTATATGTGATCTCCTTATGTGTTGTAAATTCTATCACTGTGATGAGGTTATACTGATGAGGTTGACAAGATTAGATAGTGTCTTAATGCAATCTCTTTTGAGATATAAAAGAGAGAAATGAGTAGAGACACATAGGAACCTCATACCACAAAGAAAGCAGTGCCGGGAGCAGAGCATGTCCTTTGGACCGGAGGTTCCTGTGCAGAGAAGCTCCCAGACCAAGGAAAGACTGATGCATCACAAGGACCTTTCTCCAGTGCCAACAGAGAGATGCCCTGAATTTCGACCTGTAGCCTACTGGACTGTGAGAGAATAAACTTCTCTTTGTTAAAACCATCTACTTGTGGTATTTCTGTTAGAGCAGCACTAGATGACTAAAACATTGAGAAACTGTTCTGTAAACCTTCATCTAAAATAAAAAATATATATTATCTATGTGAGATCAAATTGACAACAGCAACTCAAAAGGTTTGATGGGAAGCCTAGGGGGCAGTGAGTTGAAAATAATGATGATGGAATAATTTGGAAAAGGATAGTGAGAATAGCAGCACAACTGGAAGAACATAATCGATGTCACTGAATTGTACATGTAGAAATTTTTGGAATGGTTTATCTTTGGCTATGTATATTTTCACCAAAAAAGAAAAAATGTTCTCCAAGGTGGAGAAAGCAAAGTGTTGACATGTCGTGGGGTTGTTAACCAATGTCATAAAGCAATATGTGTACTGACTGTGTAATGAGAAGCTATTTGTACTGTAAACCTTCACCTAAAGTACAAAAAACATTTTTTTAAATTTAATAACATATTTGTAAAGTAGAACCAGTCTTAGTATGTGAAAGAATAAAAATGTTATAAAATTTGAATTTAGGAGGTAGTAAGTTTTTACATATCAAATAATATGGAAGGATTTACATTGGAATCCATGTGAAGGAAACTTTAACACAACCAGAAGATTTCTTCGGTCAGTTGATGAGCCTTACATTAAACAGGAAACCACCAATAGCAATATTTACTTCAGGGATACATATCCAAATCAAACAAGCTCAGAAGGGTACATTTCCTTGCAAAATAAATAGAAAATAAATGGCCTAATAGCTGTCTTCCCAGTATTAGTGTATTTTTACAAAGCACTTCTAAGTAACTACAATTTATTTTATATAGGAGGCATTCAAAAATGCTTTGTCAATGAATATATGAATTGATGAATAAATCTTGAAGAAGCATTGAGGAACTTTCTGAAGCCATGAATAGTTGAATAATTCTTCTATACGTGACATACCTCCCCTTTTACAGCATTGCTTGTTTGGGTCCTCAAACAGAAATTTTTTTTTTTTACAAGATCTAAATTCATCACCTTTGGTAGGAAAAAAAAAAAAAAGATAAATTTATCTGAATAGTGTCATATTTTTATTAAATATTGGAAAAAGAGGATCAGGCGAAGTGATAGAGATTTCAAGAGACATTAGAAGATATAGTTTTGACATTTAAATTTAACACAGAATGGATGATGAATATGATTATCATTATCACTATTTATGATTTTACTGATTTGTTTTGAGACTGGGTTCTCTTTACAGTTACTGATTAAGTTTTCTTTACTCTAAATAAGGAAGTTAGGATGCTGTCTCCACTCTATGAGATGATGATGTGGCTTTAAAAAACCTAAATTTTTGTGTCCAAAAGGGAAAATAATAATATTTAAATATAGCACTTTGCACATACTCATTGCTGTCGAGTTGGTTCTGGCTCATAGTGACCCTATAGGACAGAGTAGAACTGCTGCACAGGATTTCCAAGGAGCGGCTGGTAGATTCCAACTGCCGACCTTTTGGGTAGCAGCCAATCTTTAATCACTATGCCATCAAGGCTCCACTTTGCACATAGTGATAGTCAATATAAATGAATTAATTAATGTTTAACATAATAAACTATCAATCCAAGAATGTGTTGGAAAATAGCAACTTTAAGATCAATTGAGAACAATGCCGTGATTACATATGAACAAATTCTGACCGATAGACCAGATATTCTGTTATGTATTCAATTTTTTAAAAAGTAATAGAATTACTGTTTATTCAACTAAATGCAAAAATACAGAGAAAAAATATCTATGGGACTTCAAAAGCCAATCTGCTAGCTCAAATGAGAGACGGGTCAGTTTTTACCCCTTTACTCCAAATAAATGTGTCCTAAGTGCTTGGTAGGAAGAAAAACAAGCAAACTTAAAAAATAATATTTCTTTAGTCTCAGACATAAAAAAAAATTGCTTTTTGTTTAACTGGTACTAACTTGATTATAGGCCATAAATAATCATTTACCAAATAAAATCTATTTACATTTTTAAAGTAAATTTGGCTTTTGTTTTATACTAAAGAGCATATTTATTCAAGTCATGAACTCACTTTTGGAATTTGAGTATAAGTAAAACGATAATTTATAAGTTGCTAATTATTCATTCTTCCTAGGTCTTTAAACAAATGGACTCATTATTTTAGGTTAATTGTCTAAGATAGCCTCAGTTTGAAACCCTATACTGCTAGTTTAGTGATCTTTTAAAAATTATGCATATTGCCATCATCTACACAAGGGTCAAGGGTTCTTTTTGGAGTAAAAAATATAACATTACAACTTGAAACAAATTTTTGTGCCTCTGATACTAGTGATCCACTTTGTTGTTGTGTATTGTCAAGTCAATTCTGACTCACAGCAATCCTATAAGACAGAGTAGAACTGCCCTGCAGGGTTTCCTAGGCTGTAATCCTTATAGAGAAGCAGGAGCCCTGGTGGTGCAGTAGTTAACAGCTTGGCTGCTAATCAAAAGGTTGGCAATTTGAATCCATCGGTCACCTGTTGGAAACCCTATAGGGCAATTCTACTGTGTCCTGTAGGGTTGTGCTGAGTTGGAATCACCTCCATGACAGTGGGTTTGGGTTTTTTTCATCTTTATAGAAGCAGATCACCAGGCTTTTCTCCAGAGGAGCTACTGGATTTGAACCACCTACCTTTTGGTTAGCAGCTGGACACTTAACCGTTGCACCACCAGGGCTCCTTAGTGGTCTCCTTTAAATATACTTAAAAGGTAATCCATAGCATTCCATTAATTTGTTGTATTTTAAAAATCTGTTTTATTTTAATCATTTCACGTTGTGCTAAAAATACGCAAAGATTACAATAGTAGAAGGAGACTTTCAACACACCACTTTCGGGGAAGGACAGAACATCCAGAAGGAAGCTCTGCAAAGACACAGAAGATATAAATGCGTCAATCAACCAACTTGATCTCATAGACACACACTGAACATTCCACCCAACAGCAGCCAAGTATACTTTCTTTTCCAGTGCACATGGAACATTCTCCAGAATAGATCACATACAAAGCCATAAAGCAAGCCTTAATAGCATCCAAAGCATTGGAATATTACAAAGCACCTTTTCTGACCAAAAAGTCATAAAAGCAGAAGTCAATAACAGAAAAAGCAAGGAAAAGAAATCAAACACATGGAAACTGAACAACACCTTCCTCAAAAACTACTGGGTTATAGAAGAAATTAATGATGGAAAAAAGAAATTCATAGAGCCAAACGAGAATGAAAACACATCCTACCAGAACTTTTGAGACACAGCCAAAATAGTGCTCAGAGGTCAGTTTATAGCAATTAAATGCACTCACTCAAAAAGAAGAAGGGCCATAATCAAAACATTAACCTTACACCTTGAACAAGTAGAAAGAGAGCAGCAAAAGAAGCCCTAGGGCACCAGAAGAAAGGAAATAATAAGAATTAGAGCAGAATTAAATGAAATAGAGAATAGAAAAACAATTGAAAAAGTTAACAAGACCAAAAGCTAATTCTTTGAAAAGATCAACAAAATTAATAAACCATTGGACAAACTGACAAAAGAAAAACGGAAGAGGAAGCAAATAACCCATATAAGAAATAAGATGGGTGATATTACAACAGACCCAACTGAAATTAAAAGAATCGTAACAGAATACTATGAAAAATTGTACTCTAACAAATTTGAAAACCTAGAGGAAATGGACAAATTTCTAAAAACTCACCACCTACCTAAACTAACACAAACAGAAGTAGAACAACTAAATAAACCCATAACAAAAGAAGAGATTGAAAAGGTAATTTAAAAACTCCCAGCAAAAAAATAAGCCCTGGCCCAAATGGCTTCACTGTAGAATGCTACCAAACCTTCAGAGAAGAGTTAACACCACTACTACTAAAGGTATTTCAGAGCATAGAAAAGGGTGGAATGCTCCCAAACTCATTCTATGAAGCCAGCATAACCTCGATACCAAAACCAGGTAAAGATACCACCAAAAAAGAAAATTACAGACCAATACTCCTCATGAACATTGACGCAAAAATCCTCGACAAAATTCTAGCCAATAGAATTCAGCAACATAGCAAAAAAATAATTCACCATGATCAAGTGGGATTTATACCAGGTATGCAGGGATGGTTCAACATTAGAAAAACAACCAATGTAATCCATCACATTAATAAAACAAAAGACAAGAACCACATGATCCTATCAATCGATGCAGAAAAGGCATTTGACAAAGTCCAACACCCATTCATGATAAAAACTATCAACAAAATAGGAATAGGAGGGAAATTCCTCAACATAATTAAGGACATTTATACAAAGCCAACAGCCAACATCATCCTAAATGGAGAGACTTTGAAAGCATTTCCCTTGACAATGGGAACCAAACAAGGATGCCCTTTATCACCACTCTTATTCACCATTGTGCTGGAGGTCCTAGCCAGAGCAATTAGGGTAGAAAGAGAAATACAGGGCATCCAAATTGGTAGGGAAGAAGTCAAAGTCTGTCTATTTGCAGATGATATGATCTTATACACAGAAAACCCCAAAGAATCCACTAGAAAACTACTGGAACTAATAGAAGATTTCAGCAAAGTTTCAGGATACAAGATAAACACACAAAAATCAGTTGGATTCCTCTACGCCAAAAAAGAGAACTTCGAAGAGGAAATCACCAAATCAATACCATTTACAATAGCCCCCCAAGAGATAAAATACTTAGGAAAAAATCTAACCAGAGACATCAAAGACCTATACAATGAAAACTACAAGACACTATTGCAAGAAACCAAAAGAGACCTGCATAAGTGGAAGAACATACCTTGATCATGGATAGGAAGACTCAACATTGTGAAAACGTCAATTCTACCCAAAGCGATCTACAGATACAATGCAATCCCAATCCAAATTCCAACAGCATTTTTTAATGAGACGGAGAAACAAATCACCAGCTTCCTATGGAAAGGGAAGAGGCCCCGGATAAGTAAAGTATTACTCAAGAAGAAGAATAAAGTGGGAGGCCTCACACTACCCGATTTTAGAAACTATTATACCACCACGGTAGTCAAAACAGCCTGGTACTGGTACAATAACAGATACATAGACCGATGGAACAGAATTGAGAATCCAGACATAAATTCGTCCACCTACGAGCAGCTATATTTGACAAAGGCCCAAAGTCCATTAAGGGGGGAAAAGAGTCTCTTTAACAAACGGTGCTGGCATAACTGGATATCCATCTGCAAAAAACTGAAACAAGACCCATACTTCACACCATGCACAAAAATTAACTCAAAATGGATCAAAGACCTAAACATAAAATCAAAAAACAATAAACATCATGGAAGAAAAATCAGGGACAATGCTAGGAGCCTTAATACACAGCATAAACACAATACGAATCATAAGTAACAATGCACAAGCACCAGAAGAGAGACTAAATAACTGGGAGCTCCTAAAAATCAACCACTTATGCTCATCAAAAGACTTCCCCAAAAGAGTAAAAAGACAACCTACAGACTGGGAAAAAAATTTTGGCTACGACAAATCCAATCAGCGTCTAATCTCTAAAATCTACAAGATACTGCAAAACTTCAAGAACAAAAAGACAAATAACCCAATTTAAAAATGGGCAAAGGTTATGAACAGGCACTTTGCCAAAGAAGGTATTCAGGCAGCTAGCAGACACATGAAGAAATGCTCACGGTCATTAGCCATTAGAGAAATACAGATCAAAACTATAATGAGATATCATCTCACCCCAACAAGGCTAGCGTTAATCCAAAAAACACCAAATAATAAATGCTGAAGAGGTTGTGGAGAAACTAGAACACTTATACACTGTTGGTGGGAATGTAAAATGGTACAACCACTTTGGAAATAGATTTGGTGCTTCCTTAAAAAGCTAGAAATAGAAGTAGCATACGATCCAGCTATCCTGCTCCTTGGAAAATATGCTAGAGAAATAAGAGCCGTCACATGAATAGATATATGCACACCCAAGTTCACTGCAGCACTGCTGACGATAGCAAAAAGATGGAAACAACCTAGGTGCCCATCAATGGATGAATGGATAAACAAATTATGGTATATCCACAC
>NW_004444388.1:53040-54609 GCF_000243295.1 Trichechus manatus latirostris | reverse complement strand
TGTGCTGTCACAGTATAGGGAGAGCAATTAGGGTCACATAACAATGTATGCATAAATTTTTGTACGAGAGACTAACCTGAATTGTAAACTTTCACTTAAACTACAACAATTAAAAAAATATGCAAAGATTGCAGGAACTCATACACAAATTATATCCCCTTTCTCACTCTGGGTTTACCTTTGCCAGGTAAACTATTACGTGGGCTTGTTGCTATCAAAGGAAGTGTGTAATTTCACAACATATACAATGTACAGTGCTAGAAAACTGGAATTTGATGACTTCAAATGAATGAAAGTATTCAAGTGTGTAAGTTTTATCTAAGTTGACAAGTTTTAAAACTAATGTAATCTTTAGAGAGTATGTATTTGGCTTGTCAGGCTGTTAAGTACAGATGTCTAGGTTTACCTGACAGTCCTATCATTTTCATACTATAAGCAAGAATTACCTTTTTTACTTGTTCTATTGAATCTCCAGCAAAATTATATTTACAGCAGAACCTCTGATTAGAAGACAATGTTGATGTTGTATCAACTTTCCGCTGCAAATGACAGAAAACCCAACTCAAACTGACTTAAACAATCAGATATAGATTGACTTAATTAACTAGAAGAAGAGAAGTTGGGTAAACCTTAGAGGCAACTTAATCCTGTAGCTCTGGCTCCATTTTTCTCCTCTTAATAGAAGTTACATCTTCAGGATAGAAGCAGAACAGCTGCAAAAGAACCATACTAACATTCAGGGTTGGAAGTGGGGTAACTGATAATCTCTCTCACTGTGATGGTGCGCCTTTCTCAGATGCTCCTGAAAAACCTCTCCTACATTAATTGGGTCTCACCCCTCCTGCACTAAGCACTGGCTCTAGGGATGGAATTAGTCTTGGATACATAGGAGCCACCTCTGGGGCTAGCAGTGAGGCCAGGTTGCCCTGAAGCCCACAGGAGGTGTGAGAGAGAGGAAAATACTTGAATAAAGTATGGGTTTTATGAGAATGAAGAAGGGAGAAATGAATGCTAGTAGGTAGCAGAAATGTCTATTTCATGTAATCATGTATAAAATATAACCCATTGCCATCGAGTCAATTTTGACTCATGGCAACCCATGTGTTACAGAGTAGAACTGCTCCATAGGGTTTTCTTGGCAGTTATCTTTACAGAAGCAGATTGCCAGACTTTTCTTTTTTTTTTTTAAATTTTTTTCATTTTACTTTAGATGAAGGTTTACAGAACAAATAGTTTCTCGTGAAACAGTAGTACACATATTGTTTTATGACATTGGTTAACAACCACCCCACGACATATCAACCCTCTTCCTTCTTGACCTTTTTTTTTTTTTTATTTTTTGGTGAAAATATACATAGCCAAAGATATACCATTTCAAAAATTTCTACTCGCACAGTTCAGTGACATCGATTACATTCTTCCAGTTGTGCTGCTATTCTCACTTTAGATGAAGGTTTACAGAACAAAATAGTTCTCATTAAACAGTTAATACACATGTTGCCCTATGACAATGGTTAACAACCTCACAACACATCAACACTATCCTTACTCAACCTTGGGTTCCCTATC